>NC_068436.1:4817381-5069881 GCF_023373465.1 Oncorhynchus keta | reverse complement strand
TGAGCACATCTGGGACATCATGTCTCGCTCCATCCACCAATGCCACGTTGCACCACAGACTGTCCAGGAGTTGGCAGATTTTTTAGTCCAGGTCTGGGAGGAGATCCCTCAGAAGACAATCCGCCACCTCATCAGGAGCATGCCCAGGCGTTGTAGGGAGGTCATACAGGCACGTGGAGGCCACACACACTACTGAGCCTCATTTTGACTTGTTTTAAGGACATTACATCAAAGTTGGAACAGCCTATAGTGTGGTTTCCACTTTAATTTTGAGTGTGACTCCAAATCCAGACCTCCATGGGTTGATAAATTTGATTTGCATTGATCATTTTTGTGTGATTTTGTGGTCAGCACATTCAACTATGTAAAGAAAAAAGTATTTAATAAAAATATTTCATTCATTCAGATCTAGGATGTGTTATTTTAGTGTTCCCTTTCTTTTTGGAGCAGTGTATATACAGTGGGACAAAAAAGGACAAAGAATGCTGAGAGGCATCCAAAGAACACCATACCTACTGTGAAGCATGGGGGTGGAAACATCATGCTTTGGGGCTGTTTTTCTGCAAAGGGACCAGGACGACTGATCCGTGTGAAGGAAAGAATGAATGGGGCCATGTATCGTGAGATTTTGAGTGAAAACCTCCTTCCATCAGCAAGGGCATTGAAGATGAAACGTGGCTGGGTCTTTCAGCATGACAATGATCCCAAACACACCACCCGGGCAACGAAGGAGTGGCTTCGTAAGAAGCATTTCAAGGTCCTGGAGTGGCCTAGCCAGTCTTCAGATCTCAACCCCATAGAACATCTTTGGAGGGAGTTGAAAGTCCGTGTTGCCCAGCAACAGCCCCAAAATATCACTGCTCTAGAGGAGATCTGCATGGAGGAATGGGCCAAAATACCAGCAACAGCGTGTGAAAACTTTGTGAAGACTTACAGAAACTGTTTGACCTCTGTCATTGCCAACAAAGGGTATATAACAAAGTATTGAGATAAACTTTTGTTATTGACCAAATACTTATTTTCCACCATAATTTGCAAATTAATAAATTAAAAATCCTACAATGTGTTTTTCTGGATTTATTTTCCTCATTTTGTCTGTCATAGTTGAAGTGTACCTATGATGAAAATTACAGGCCTCTCTCATCTTTTTAAGTGGAAGAACTTGCACAATTGGTGGCTGACTAAATACTTTTTTTGCCCCACTGTATATCATTGCGTTATTATAGCCGCATACAAACATGGTCTCTTTTTTGTTTTCTTGAGTAAGGTAGCTCCAAAATGCAGGTGTTTAAGCCTAGCAAGCCAGCAGAAAATACAGAGCGCCGGGCCATGATTGGCTCAGTGTTCTGTCACTCATGGGGACACTACGTCACCGCCAAGTCTAAGGGTAGACCTTGAAAATTCAAGACCTTTTTTGGGTGCTGCCATAGAAATCACTTCTATGCTCGCTTCGAGGCAAGCAACACTGAGGCATGCATGAGAGCATCAGCTGTTCCAAACGACTGTGTGATCACACTCTCTGTAGCCGACGTGAGTAACACCTATAAGCAGGTAAACAAACACGAGGCTGCGGGGCCAGATGCGTTACCAGGACGTGTGCTCCGGGCATGTGCTGAGCAACTGGCAGGTGTCTTCAATGACATTTTCAACATGTCCCTGATTAAGTCTGTGATACCAACATGTTTCAAGCAAACCACCATAGTCCCTGTGCCCAAGAACACAAAGGCAACTTTCCTAAATGACTACAGACCCTTAGCACTCAGGTCCGTAGCCATGAAGTGCTTTGAAAAGGTTGGTAATGGCTCACATCAACACCATTATCCCGTAGCCATGAAGTGCTTTGAAAAGGTTGGTAATGGCTCACATCAACACCATTATCCCAGAAACCCTAGATCCACTCCAATTTGCATTCCGCCCAAACAGATCCACAGATGATGCAATCTCTATTGCACTCCACACTGCCCTTTTCCACCTGGACAAAAGGAACACTTATGTGAGAATGCTGTTCATTGACTACAGCTCAGCGTTCAACACAATAGTACCCTCAAAGTTCATAACTAAGCTAAGGATCCTGGGACTAAACACCTCCCTCTGCAACTGGATCCTGGACTTCCTGACAGTCCCCTCCTGTACCGCCTTTTCACCCCTGACTGCATGGCCAGGCACGACTCCAACACCATCATTGAGTTTGCAGACAACACAACAGTGGTAGGCCTGATCACCGACAATGACGAGACAGCCTATAGGGAGGAGGTTAGAGACCTGGCCAGGTGGTACCAGAATAACAACCTATCCCTCAACGTAACCAAGACTAAGGAGATGATTGTGGACTACAGGAAAAGCAACACCGAGCACGCCCCCATTCTGATCGACAGGGTTGTAGTGGAGGAGGTTCCTTGGTGTCCACATCAACAACAAACTAGAATGGTCCAAACTCACGAAGACAGTCGTGAAGAGGGCACGACAAAGCCTATTCCCCCTCAGGAAACTAAAAAGATTTGGCATGGGTCCTGAGATCCTCAAAATGTTCTACAGCTGCAACATCGAGAGCATCCTGCCTGACTGGTTGCATCACTGCCTGGTACGGCAATTGCTTGGTCTCTGACCGCAAGGCACTACAGAGGGTAGTTCGTACGGCCAAGTACATCACTGGGGCTAAGCTGCCTGCCATCCAGGACCAGGCGGTGTCAGAGGAAGGCCCTAAAAATGGTTATAGACTGTTCTCTCTTACTCAGCCATAGACTGTTCTCTCTACTACCGCATGACAAGCGGTACCGGAGTGCCAAGGACAAAAAGGCTTCTCAACAGTTTTTACCCCCAAGACATAAGACTCCTGAACAGGTAATCAAATGGCTACCAGGACTATTTGCATTGTGTGCCCCCACCCCTCTTTTTACACTGCTGCTACTCTCAATTCATCATATATGCATAGTCACTTTCACTATACATTCATATACATACTACCTCAATTGGGCCGACCAACCAGTGCTCCCGCACATTGGCTAACCGGGCTATCTGCATTGTGTCCCACCCACCGCTACTGCTACTCTCTGTTCATCATATATGCATAGTCACTTTAACCATATCTACATGTACATACAACCTCAATCAGCCTGACTAACCAGTGTCTGTATGTAGCCTCGCTACTTTTATAGCCTAGCTACTGTATATAGCCTGTCTTTTTACTTTTGTTTTATTTCTTTACCTACCCATTGTTCACCTAATACCTTTTTTGCTTTTTTGTTAGAGCCTGTACGTAAGTATTTCATGTTGTATTCAGCGCATGTGACAAATAAACTTTGATTTGATTTGAGTTACATTAGAAGTGTTCATTCAAGAAAGCTCAATCTCATTGGCCACAGATAAAATGACATCAAATCCCGTTATACCTACAGTAGCTTTGATTGGACTGATCACCTCATCATCATACTTTCAAATTCTTAGCTAGCAGTAATCATCATGAATCAAGTCAACAATCTACCGGCAAATGCATTTTAATCCTTGTCATATATCCCTTCTTAATTTACCGAGGTTAGCTAGCCAGCTATTTGTCGTCCTTAACGTAGGAGACACTGCTAGCTAGCCAACAGCTAGCCAACGTCTACCGAATAGAACTCAACAACCCGGTCGCATTCCGCTTCGCTCCACAGGTAGTATCACATTTTCATTTCATTTCATTACAGCACAATGGTTTGATTTGTTTGATCGTAGCTAGCTACATAGCTAGCTACATAGCCGTCTTTGTATCAAAGATAATTGTGTAGTCTAGAGCGATTTTCTAGGTTAGCTAGCCAGCTATTGTCGTTCTTTTAACGCAACGTAACGTAATCAACACTGCTAGCTAGCCAGCTAGGCCCCGAATAGCAGCACTGTAGAAACTATTACACTCAACGGAACGACTTGATTAGTGTAGTGTCAACAACGCAGCCACTGCCAGCTAGCCTACTTCAGCAGTACTGTATCATTTTAATCATTTTAGTCAATAAGATTCTTGCTACGTAAGCTTAACTTTCTGAACATTCGAGACGTGTAGTCCACTTGTCATTCCAATCTCCTTGCATTAGCGTAGCCTCTTCTGTAGCCTGTCAACTATGTGTCTGTCTATCCCTGTTCTCTCCCTCTGCACAGACCATACAAACGCTCCACACCGCGTGGCGCGGCCACCCTAATCTGGTGGTCCCAGCGCGCACGACCCACGTGGAGTTCCAGGTCTCCGGTAGCCTCTGGAACTGCCGATCTGCGGCCAACAAGGCAGAGTTCATCTCAGCCTATGCCTCCCTCCAGTCCCTCGACTTCTTGGCACTGACGGAAACATGGATCACCACAGATAACACTGCTACTCCTACTGCTCTCTCTTCGTCCGCCCACGTGTTCTCGCACACCCCGAGAGCTTCTGGTCAGCGGGGTGGTGGCACCGGGATCCTCATCTCTCCCAAGTGGTCATTCTCTCTTTCTCCCCTTACCCATCTGTCTATCGCCTCCTTTGAATTCCATGCTGTCACAGTTACCAGCCCTTTCAAGCTTAACATCCTTATCATTTATCGCCCTCCAGGTTCCCTCGGAGAGTTCATCAATGAGCTTGATGCCTTGATAAGCTCCTTTCCTGAGGACGGCTCACCTCTCACAGTTCTGGGCGACTTTAACCTCCCCACGTCTACCTTTGACTCATTCCTCTCTGCCTCCTTCTTTCCACTCCTCTCCTCTTTTGACCTCACCCTCTCCCCCCCTACTCACAAGGCAGGCAATACGCTCGACCTCATCTTTACTAGATGCTGTTCTTCCACTAACCTCATTGCAACTCCCCTCCAAGTCTCCGACCACTACCTTGTATCCTTTTCCCTCTCGCTCTCATCCAACACTTCCCACACTGCCCCTACTCGGATGGTATCGCGCCGTCCCAACCTTCGCTCTCTCTCCCCCGCTACTCTCTCCTCTTCCATCCTATCATCTCTTCCCTCTGCTCAAACCTTCTCCAACCTAT
This sequence comes from Oncorhynchus keta, assembly GCF_023373465.1. Classification (NCBI taxonomy): domain Eukaryota; kingdom Metazoa; phylum Chordata; class Actinopteri; order Salmoniformes; family Salmonidae; genus Oncorhynchus; species Oncorhynchus keta. The sequence continues at coordinate 5,064,900 of NC_068436.1, read as the reverse complement.
CTCCTGATTCTGCCTCCTCAACCCTCCTCTCCTCCCTTTCTGCATCCTTTGACTCTCTATGTCCCCTATCCTCTAGGCCGGCTCGGTCCTCCCCTCCCGCTCCGTGGCTCGACGACTCATTGCGAGCTCACAGAACAGGGCTCCGGGCAGCCGAGCGGAAATGGAGGAAAACTCGCCTCCCTGCGGACCTGGCATCCTTTCACTCCCTCCTCTCTACATTTTCCTCCTCTGTCTCTGCTGCTAAAGCCACTTTCTACCACTCTAAATTCCAAGCATCTGCCACCTTCTCCTCCCTCCTGAATCCTCATCCCCCCCCTCTCTGCAGATGACTTCGTCAACCATTTTGAAAAGAAGGTCGACGACATCCGATCCTCGTTTGCTAAGTCAAACGACACCGCTGGTTCTGCTCACACTGCCCTACCCTGTGCTCTGACCTCTTTCTCCCCTCTCTCTCCAGATGAAATCTCGCGTCTTGTGACGGCCGGCCGCCCAACAACCTGCCCGCTTGACCCTATCCCCTCCTCTCTTCTCCAGACCATTTCCGGAGACCTTCTCCCTTACCTCACCTCGCTCATCAACTCATCCCTGACCGCTGGCTACGTCCCTTCCGTCTTCAAGAGAGCGAGAGTTGCACCCCTTCTGAAAAAACCTACACTCGATCCCTCCGATGTCAACAACTACAGACCAGTATCCCTTCTTTCTTTTCTCTCCAAAACTCTTGAACGTGCCGTCCTTGGCCAGCTCTCCCGCTATCTCTCTCAGAATGACCTTCTTGATCCAAATCAGTCAGGTTTCAAGACTAGTCATTCAACTGAGACTGCTCTTCTCTGTATCACGGAGGCACTCCGCACTGCTAAAGCTAACTCTCTCTCCTCTGCTCTCATCCTTCTAGACCTATCGGCTGCCTTCGATACTGTGAACCATCAGATCCTCCTCTCCACCCTCTCCGAGTTGGGCATCTCCGGCGCGGCCCACGCTTGGATTGCGTCCTACCTGACAGGTCGCTCCTACCAGGTGGCGTGGCGAGAATCTGTCTCCTCACCACGCGCTCTCACCACTGGTGTCCCCCAGGGCTCTGTTCTAGGCCCTCTCCTATTCTCGCTATACACCAAGTCACTTGGCTCTGTCATAACCTCACATGGTCTCTCCTATCATTGCTATGCAGACGACACACAATTAATCTTCTCCTTTCCCCCTTCGGATGACTAGGTGGCAAATCGCATCTCTGCATGTCTGGCAGACATATCAGTGTGGATGACGGATCACCACCTCAAGCTGAACCTCGGCAAGACGGAGCTGCTCTTCCTCCCGGGGAAGGACTGCCCGTTCCATGATCTCGCCATCACGGTTGACAACTCCATTGTGTCCTCCTCCCAGAGCGCTAAGAACCTTGGCGTGATCCTGGACAACACCCTGTCGTTCTCAACTAACATCAAGGCGGTGGCCCGTTCCTGTAGGTTCATGCTCTACAACATCCGCAGAGTACGACCCTGCCTCACACAGGAAGCGGCGCAGGTCCTAATCCAGGCACTTGTCATCTCCCGTCTGGATTACTGCAACTCGCTGTTGGCTGGGCTCCCTGCCTGTGCCATTAAACCCCTACAACTCATCCAGAACGCCGCAGCCCGTCTGGTGTTCAACCTTCCCAAGTTCTCTCACGTCACCCCGCTCCTCCGCTCTCTCCACTGGCTTCCAGTTGAAGCTCGCATCCGCTACAAGACCATGGTGCTTGCCTACGGAGCTGTGAGGGGAACGGCACCTCAGTACCTCCAGGCTCTGATCAGGCCCTACACCCAAACAAGGGCACTGCGTTCATCCACCTCTGGCCTGCTCGCCTCCCTACCACTGAGGAAGTACAGTTCCCGCTCAGCCCAGTCAAAAACTGTTCGCTGCTCTGGCCCCCCAATGGTGGAACAAACTCCCTCACGACGCCAGGACAGCGGAGTCAATCACCACCTTCCGGAGACACCTGAAACCCCACCTCTTTAAGGAATACCTAGGATAGGATAAAGTAATCCTTCTCACCCCTTAAAAGATTTAGATGCACTATTGTAAAGTGGCTGTTCCACTGGATGTCATAAGGTGAATGCACCAATTTGTAAGTCGCTCTGGATAAGAGCGTCTGCTAAATGACTTAAATGTAAATGTAAATGTAAAGAGAAATTATAGATAAAACGTATCGGTGCTCATCGGCCATTGGACATAAACATTACATAACAAGTTGGAAATCGCAAAAAATCTGGAAAAAAAATCTGAAATCAATGGCCAAAGTCTAAGATTAAGGGTCTCTTTTCCTAGTTTAAAATTATAAACATTCAACATTGGCCATGCTGTCAATCAAGCATGATTTGTGCCGAGCTCAAAACAACTGTTAACTCGGAACCGCAAAATCTGACTTCAGTGAGTTCAAAACAACTGGGAACTCGGGAAAAGCGAGCTACGCCTGGGAAAATACCCTTTGAACTTTAATCCAACTCGGAATTGTACATTCGGAACTCGGGCCTCTTTCTAGAGCTACGACCTGAAGATCACTGATGTCATCATGATTTTAAAAATATATTTATTCTTCTTTATATTCTTGTTGTGCTGTCTTAAAAGCACCATACATTCAGAGATTGGCAGACTTTGATTACAAAGTTTGATGACCTTCCTGTTCAAGTGAGCACAGCACAACAAGGTGAATCCAAAATGTATTGTATGCTGCTGCATAAATTATGTAATATATGCCAGGGAGATATGTACATTGTAGCTAAGAAAGTAATACTAAGTGTATGTTGTGTAGTAAGCTGTTAGTAGCCCATGTGCCTCACCCCCCCAAAAAAATATATGTTCACTTATTAATTTCTCCTACTGTTCTGATTTGGTTGTGCATATGTAGCCTATAACCTGTTTTTGATAAATGTAATCATCAAATATTGTAAGAGCTTTCATTGTCTGCTTATATGCCCCCCTTATTTATCCTACGGTTCTGACTTGGTGTACATGGAGAACACTGTAAGAATGGCCCATGTTCTGAATTCTGTAGCTGTATATTTCAAAAGTGCTGAACAAATAGTCTATTGACTAACGTCTGTCCTGGCTCGCTCATTAATGTCTTAATCGAAATTACGGATTGCCTCTTATCCACTTGTCGTCCCCTTATGCCATAGTTTGTACATCTCAATTGTCAGTAGAAACCACATTTGTTTAAGAAAGTCAGCCATATCATATATGTTTTTTTTTAAAGGCAGTAAATGAGGCTGAATGAACTATTTCGTTGCCAGACAAGGCTCCACTGATAGCCAGGTGTAGCAGTGGTAAGGTGTTGGTACTCTGCTGTTGGGACAGCTTTATGTAGGCACCGTTTGTCACCGTTATGGTGCAATTAATGTATTGTTTAGTGTTTTGTAGTGGCTTTGCTACCATTTAATAATATTATTATTATTTATTTATTTAACCTATATTTCACCATGCATCCCATTTTTTTTTGTTTTGTTTCGCCACTGATTGTACCAGAATAACTCAAACTGTAGATAGGATAGTGGTGAAGGTAAATTACGTTGCTGTTGGGTAATAAACTAGGTGGCGCTAATGAGCACAATAAAGTTGCCTCAGCAGTTTAATTCAAAGTCAACTCTGATGAAATCTTGGGAGTTCTCGCAAGGGTAAAACATTACTCTCTTTGCAAGAAAACGTCTTTAAATTCGCAGGTAAATCCAGAAAGAGACAAAGACAGACATTGTTTCCCCTTCATCCAGTTACAGTCAGTTACCAAGCTAATCAATTATTCTCCTAGAAACGGGTAGGCATTTAGGCATCAACTATTTTTTTCATGGTCTCTCCTCAGACGAGTCCAATGCGTATATCTGTAGGGTTGAATCTTTACCGCACTTCCAAAGAATAAGCCTTCTAAGCATATTCCCTTTAAAACGGCCCTACCATTACCACAATGTATGGATGTTATTTTGTTTGTTTGTTATATACGAGCTAAACATATCGTTTAGTAGCTTGTTGTTTTATTTTTATTTTTTTCCCATCCCTCCGCTCTGAAGCAATGGGAGTGGCTAGAATAACCCTCGGGTGAGCTAGTGGAGAGAGCCGGAGAGCGAGAGAGGGACGGAGAAGACTAGTTGATTGCTAACATGGCGGAGACCGTACTCTCGCTCTTCGACTACCGGGAGCCACCGACACTGGACAGCGACGGAGAGGGAACCAAACCGGTGCCGACGCCTCGGGGGTGAGGGTTTTAGTCAGTTAGTTAATTAGTAGCCATAGGTATTTTTCTGAAGTGACTGTGACAGCGCGAGCGAGCGAGATGTGTGTGTGTGTGTGTGTGTGTGTGTGTGTGTGTGTGTGTGTGTGTGTGTGTGTGTGCTTGTCCGTGTGTGTTGATCTAACGCTATATTGTAGGCTCAAATTAAAGTTGTAATACATTCGTTATTAACTTATTCTGTGCGAGAGTGTGAGAAACCCGTATAAATTATAGTACAATGTTCATTAGACTATAATTCATTTGTTGCTACCCACTTCACAAAGCAGCTTGGTGTGTGTGTGTGTGTGTGTGTGTGTGTGTGTGTGTGTGTGTGTGTGTGTGTGTGTGTGTGTGTGTGTGTGTGTGTGTGTGTGTGTGTGTGTGTGTTTTTCCGCGCCCGCTTGTACGTGTGTGCGAGAACTGTACGAGCTAGCTAGCTAATTTAGCAACTTCTGCACTTGTGTAGTTAACTAACAAATGTTTCTCAAATGTGAAATTGTATGTGAATTACTAGCCAACCAACGAGTTATCAAACGGTACTAGTAGATACTCTTAACAAACAAAAGTAAACCCAATATAATATATTTGTTCGTTTTTGCTATGGTTATATATGCTACCAGAGCCTCTCTCTGTGTGTGTGTGTGTGTGTGTGTGTGTGTGTGTGTGTGTGTGTGTGTGTGTGTGTGTGTGTGTGTGTGTGTGTGTGTGTGTGTGTGAGAGAAGAGAGAGCTCTCACACACACAGGGAGAAGAGAGAGCGTGAGAGAAAGGAACGAGCAGTGTGTGTGTGTGTGTGTGTGTGTGTGTGTGTGTTAGAGAGGGGGGAGGGAGTGTGTGTGTGAGCAAGGGGGAGGAGTGTGTGTGTTAGAGTGTGTGTGCGTGACAGAGACAGTATGTGTGTGTGAGAGGGGGGAGGGGGAGTGTGTGCTAGAGAGAGAGAGATGAGTGTGTGTGTTGGAGAGAGGGAGAGTGTGTGCGTGACAGAGACAGTATGTGTGTGTGTGTGAGAGGGAGGGGGTGCATGTTGTGTGGAGAGACTGTGTGACAAAGAGAACAAGAGTGTGTGAGTGGAATGAGCACAGTGTGTGTGAGAGAAGGGGAGTGTGTGGTGTGTGTGCTAGAGGGGGTGGCATGTGTGTATGAGAGTGTATGTGTGTGTGTGAGTGAGAGAGAAAGGAGGGGAGAAGTTGTGTGGTTGTGTGTGTGTGTGTGTAAGAGAGTGAGGGTGTGTGTATTCATATGTGTGTGAGAGAGCAAGAGGAGAAATTGAATAAATGTGTGTGTAGGGGAGAGGAAGAAAGGTGTATTTTTCAGAGATTGTGTGAGAGAGAGGAGAGTGTGAGGAAAAATAAATAAGGTGTGTTTTTAGGGAGAGAGGGTGCGAGGAGAGGGCTGTGAGAGAGATTGAAGGACGTGTGTGTACGTGAGGGTGAGCATATTTGTGTAATAAAGGGGGAGTTTGTGTGTGAGGGAGAGATAGTGGGGAAGTGTGTGAGAGAGGTACAGGGAAGGGGAGGGAATAGTGTGTTGCTTAGTGGGGGAGGGTGTGTGTGTGTGTGTGTGTGTGTGTGTGTGTGTGTGTGTGTGTGTGTGTGTGACTAGTGTGTGTGTGTGTGTTTGTAGAAGGGATAAAGCAAAGGGGAATATTGTGTGTGTGTGAGTGAGACTTGTGTTTCTGACTTTCCAGTAGTGTGTTGTCTTCAAAGTAGAAACAATATTTTAGGATGGTAAGAGGCTAATATTTTCTGGTATCACATTTTGTGTGTGGGAGATTTTAGTTTTTGGTTAGTTATTACAAACTGACAGTGAAGACTGGTGAAGAAAAGTGTGTGTGTCTGTCTTTAAGAAATGGAGGGATAGAGTGTGTTTGTGACGAAGAGAGAAGGGGAGGGTGTGTGTGTGTTACAGAGAGAGGGGGAGGGTGTGTGTGTTACAGAGAGAGAGAGAGAGAGAGAGAGAGAGGGGGTGTTACACACAGAGAGGGAGAGTGTGTGTGTTTAAAGGGGAGACAGCAAGAAGAGGGAGGGTGTGTGTGAGAGGGAAAGAGAAGGGGAGGGTGTGTGAGGGAGAGAGGGTGAGGAAGTGTGTGTGTGCGTGCTTGCGTGCGTTTTTGAAACAGAGAAGGGAGGGAGAATGAGTGTCTGTGTGTCTTGGGGAGAAAAAAAAAGTCTGTGTATGTGTGTGAGAGAGAATGTGTGTGTCTGTGTGTGCGTGCCTGTGTGTGTTTGTTCTGGAGGCAGAGGGAGAAGGGGGAGGGGGTGTGTGTGTGTGTGTGTGTGTGTGTGTGTGTGTGTGTGTGTGTGTGTGTGTGTGTGTGTGTGTGTTCTGCAGGCAGAGAGAAAAAGGGAAGGGTGTGTGTAAAAGGGGATACAGAGGCAAGGTTGTGTGTGTGTGTGTGTGTGTGTGTGTGACTTAGACAAGGGCAGTGTGTTTGCTTGTGTGTAAGAGACAGAGGAAAGGAGAGTGTTTATGCATCTACTTTGTTTATGAAAGAGGGAAGGAGTGTGTGTGTGTGTGTGTGTGTGTGTGTGTGTGTGTGTGTGTGTGTGTGTGTGTGTGTGTGTGTGTGTGTGTGTGTGTGTGTGTGTGTGTGTGTGTGTGTGTGTGTGTGTGTGTGTGTGTGTGTGTGTGTGTGTGTGTGTGTGTGTGTGTGTGTGAGAGAGAGGGGAGGGAGTGTGTGCGTGTAGAGGGAATGTTATCCATGGAGGAGCGAGAGTGCGAAGAGGATTGCGTGTGAGTGTGCATGCGTGCCTTATGGAGACTAGTGTAGTGTGTGAGAGGATGTGTATGTATTAAAATGTATGTGCATGCATGGGAGAAAGAGATGGTGCATGTTTTCTGGAGATTGTGTGTGTGTGTGTGTGTGTGAGAGAGAGGGAACATGAGACTGTGGGTTTGGATATTTGAGAGAGGGAGGGAGGGAGAGAGACATTGAGTGTGTGTGTGTGTGTGAGAGCATGTGAGCTTTAGAGAGGGGGGAGGGGTGTGTGTGCGTGCATGTGAGCTTGGCTGAAGAGAGAGTGTATGTGTGTGTGTGTGTTGGTCTTGAGTGAGGGCTTGTTTGTGTATTTGTGTATGTGGGTTGGCAAAGGCAGAGGGCTGTGTGTGTGAGAGTGTGTTTGTTTGTGGGAGAGAGGAGAGGGAGAGATGTGCAGGGATAGGGGAATGGAGAGAATCAATGGGAGAAAGGGAGTGATAGAGTGAAGGACAGATGGAATGGAGAAGAGAGACATCTGATTAGACAGTACTAGAATAGACCACACACACACACACACACACACACACACACACACACACACACACACACACACACACACACACACACACACACACACACACACACACACACACACAATGGAATATCACCAAGAGAGACACTCCTGTGGACTTACTTCCTCAACCTGGTTGGGCTTACGAGAATATGTCATGATAAATCCTAGAGACTGGCGATATGACGTGGTCATAACTGGTCCCTGGTCAAAAGTAGCGCACTATATAACGTGTGGTCGTAGTGCATTGATTCATGTAGAATTCACAAACACACATAGTAGAACATTTTACACTTGTCCCACCTGCTGTATTTGAAGACACATAAAGCCATCAAGGTGAAATAAGCAAAATTCCATTGGAACAAATTGGTTAGGAAATACACTAATATATATATATATATATATATATATGTGTATTTCATATGTATTTATGTATGTTTATATATAGTGTATTTCATATGTATGTATACATATATATACATACACAATTGGTGGTTTCGGCTATTTCAGCCACACCCGTTGCTGACGGGTGTATAAAATCGAGCACACAACTAACTATGCAGTCTCCATAGACAAACATTGGCAGTAGAATGGCTTTACTGAAGAGCTCAGTGACTTTCAACGTGGCACCGTCGTAGGATGCCACCTTTCCAACAAGTCAGTTCGTCAAACTTCTGTCCTGCTGGAGCAGCTCTGGTCAACTGTAAATGCTGTCATTGTGAAGTGGAAAGGTCTAGGAGCAACAATGTCACCGCCGCGAAGTGTTAGGCCACACAAGCTCATAGGACGGGTCCGCCGAATGCTGAAGTGTGTAAAAATCGTCTGTCCTCGGTTGCAACACTCACTACCGAGTTCCAAACTGCCTCTGGAAGTAACATCAGCACAAGAACTGTTCGCCAGGTGATTCATGAAAGGGTTTCCATGGCCAAGCAGCCACACACAAGCCTAAGATCACCATGCGCAATGCCAAGTGTCGGCTGGAGTGGTGTAAAGATCCCGTGTGGCTCAGTCGGTAGAGCATGGCGCTTGCAACGCCAGGGTTGTGGGTTTGATTCCCACTGGGGAGCAGTATGAAAAAAAAGTATGAAAATGTATGCACTCACTACTGTGTACTACTGGATAAGAGCGTCTTCTAAATGACTACAATTAGAAAAAAATGTAAACTGGGCAGTGGGAACGAGTTCTCTGAAGTGGTGGATCACACTTCACCATCTGGCAGTTCGACAGACAAATCTGGGTTTGGCGGATGCCGGGAGAACGCTACCTGCCCCAATGCAGTGCCAACTGTAAAGTTTGGTGTAGGATAAATAATGGTCTGGGGCTGTTTTTCATGGTTTGGGTTAGGCCCCTTAGTTCCAGTGAAGGGAAATCTTAATGCTACAGCATACAATGACATTCTAGACGATCTTGTGCTTCCAACTGTGTGGCAACAGTTTGGGGAAGGCCCTTTGCTGTTTCAGCACGACAATGCCCCCGTGCACAAAGCAAGGTCCATACAGAAATGGCTTGTCGAGATCGGTGTGGAACAACTTGACTGGCCTGCATAGAACCCTGACCTCAACTCCATCGAACGCTGACTGCGAGCCAGGCCTAATTGCCCAACATCAGTGCCTGACTTCACTAATGCTCTTGTGGCTGAATGGAAGCAAGTCCCCGCAGCGATGTTCCGACATCTAGTGGAAAGCCTTCTCAGAAAGGTGGAGGCTGTTACAGCAGCAAAGGGGGGACCAACTCCATATTAATGCCCAATATTTTGGAATGAGATGTTTGCAGAGCCGGTGTCCACATACTGTTGGTCATGTAGTGTATGTAACCTAAGTGGAGGTATTTACCAGGCTAGAAAGGCTGTGGTACTGTACTACACACACACACACACTATAAACCACTGTACTGTATGTAAATCAGTTGTTGCTAATGCCTCTTATAGCTCTACCATTACAGACCATTCTAGATAATGTTAATTACCTCACACAATGGGGAATGGGTGAAATGCATTCAAAAGAAGCCTGTTACTTTAAGAAAGAGCAACTAGGCCCAAGTTTACATGAGTGACCATGCAGACACACACACACACGGGAGTGTGTGTGCACACAAGAAAGTGCAGGCGCGCACACACACACACACACACACACAGTCACACACACGCGTTATCACGAGTCCAGATGGAGAGCGAGGGGCAGATCAATACAAAGACAGCGAATCTGGTTGATATCTCTGCTCAAAGAGTCTCTCTCTCCCTCGCTCACACACAAACACACACACACGCAGTAATGAACACTTGAGAAACCAAGGCACTGTCTTCATATGGCCTAGTTTTAAGAGCCTCCAATGTCATGTAAGGAGAAAATAGAAAGAATTACAGAAAACACTGTGTGTGTGTGTGTGTGTGTGTGTGTGTGTGTGTGTGTGTGTGTGTGTGTGTGTGTGGACAAACTGCCCTAAATCACACTGATCCAAAGCCAGTTTCTAGTGCTTGTATTTGAATGGTTACAGCTAGGATTGAGGCAAAGAAAGATTAGCTCAGATCAGCTCCTAGTGTATCCACTGCTCTTACAAGTGGCTTTACGCTATGGCTAGACTCTGCACCGCAGTCACAGCTCTTGGATCAGTTTACCATCCCTGTATCCTGAATCCCTGGCAGTGGAGTGAAACTCAACACAGACCTTGGATCAGTGTCTTGTATTGTGGCTTGTGATTCACAAATGTCCCTTCAACACCAATTTACCTAGTAAGAATTTGATCCAATTCTACCCAGTCAGCATTCAGCTTTTTCCCCAAATAAACCAAAGTAATTGCAATTTTTCCAATAAATAGTTTAAATCAATCCAAAATTGTTTTATCAATGATTCAGTTGTTATTGGTTGAAAGTAGTTGGATACAGAAATTGAGACTGGCTTCCTATTGGTGGGGCGGCAGGGTAGCATCGTGGTTAGAGCGTTGGACGAGTAACCGAAAGGTTGCAAGTTTGAATCCCCGAGCTGACAAGGTACAAATCTGTCGTTCTGCCCCTGAATAAGGTAGTTAACCCACTGTTCCTAGGCCGTCATTGAAAATAAAATATTGTTCTTAACTGACTTGCCTAGTAAAATAAATTGGTGATCAGTGTATTGATTGCTTTTCCTACTTGATTGATGTGAAGATTGGTCCTCCTGGGGCATTGATGAAATTGATAGAATCTCTCTCTCCCTGTGTGTGTTCCACAGACGCGGTTGTGGGAGGAAAAGGAAGGGAACGCCGGTGAAAGTGTGCGACCGAGTCTTTGTCACAGAGGATGAGGAGGACAGCTCCGAACACAGCTACTGTCCAGGTGTGTGTTTGTCCTATATTGATGATTCTTGTGTTGACACGTGTGTGTGTGTGTGTGTGTGTGTGTGTGTGTGTGTGTGTGTGTGTGTGTGTGTGTGTGTGTGTGTAACAGTTGTGTAGTGTATGCATCCATGATTGTGTGTGTTATGGGTGGAAGAGGGGGGTTGTGTGTGCGTGCTGACATATATAAATGTGTGTTTGTGTTCGTGTGTGCGACTGTGTTCGTGTGCGACTGGTGTGTGACGTGCATATGCGTTCAGGTGGGTGAAAGGTTGTTGACCTTGTGTGTGTGTTCTTTCGGTGTGTGTGTGCATGTGTGTCTGTGTGCATTCGCGTGTGTGCTCGTGTGTAATCCTGTTGTACTCTTCTCTCAGGTGATGGTAAGGAGGCTGCAGAGAACAAACGACCAACACTGGATGGACCATGTTACATCAATGACCCTGCTCAGATCTGGTGAGTGTGATTGTGTGTGTGGGGGATTTCATTTCATGGTGTTATTTTTTTATGATGTGTTTTTTATTTGGTGTGTATAGTTGTGTTTGTGTGCGTGTGTGTGTTTTGTTATGTAGAATACAAAACATTAAGGGCACCTTCCTAATACTGAGTTGACCGGCCGTACAAGGTGTCGAAAGTGTCGAAAGGGATGCTGGCCCATGTTGACTCCAATGCTTCCCACAGTTGTGTCAAGTTGGCTGGATGTCCTTTTGGGTGGTGGATCATTCTTCATACATACAGGAAACTGTTGAGTGAAAAACCCAGCAGCATTGCAGCTCTTGACACAAACCGGTGCGCCTGGCACCTACTACCATACCCCGTTCAAAAGGCAATCTTTCATCTTGCCCATTCTCCCTCTGAATGGCAGACATACACAATCCATGTCTCAATTGTCTCAAGGCTTAAAAATCATTCTTTAACCTGTCTCCTCCCCTTCATCCGTTCTGATTGAAGTGGATTTGAAGTGACATCCAATATGGGATCAAAGCTGTCACCTGGTCAGTCTCATGGAAAGAGCAGGTGTTCCTAATGTTTTGTATTGTTGTGCTGTTTTGCGTGGGGTAGCTGTGTGTGTGTTGCAGTGTGTAATTGAAAGTGTGTTTGTTAGCTGCTATTTTTGCTGATTTTGTACGCATAGGTCCACTTGTGCTGATCTAGCTCCCTCCAACCCCTTCTCTCTCTCCCTCCCTATCTCTCCCCCCACCTCTCTTCCTCCCTCCCCCTTTCAGCAGTGGGTCTTTAGAGCTGGGTGAGGAGGGATCCAGCGGGGGCAGGGGGGCGGCGGTGATGTACCCCCCTCCTCCAAACTGCCGCATCCGCGAGGTACACTGTGGGAGCCAGGTGCGCCTGGTCGTCATAGCGATCCGAGACATCACCAAAGGAGAGGAGATCACCGTTGACTACAGCCTGACCGAGTGGGGAGACAACACTATGGTGAGTAACCATGGCGACATACCTGCGAGAGCCGAAGTAACTGTTGCCATGGTGAGTAACCATGACGATGTACCTGTTAGAGCCTAAGTAACTGTAGCCATAGCGATGGCTGCTACAGATATAACCTGGGATATAGTTGATGTCAAATGCAGTTTACCCATCTTTCTATTTGGTGAATAGTGTTTTCAATGAATGACTTACATTTCACATGTAGTGAGCCAAATAACGACAAAATAGTTACATTTTGAAATCGACAGTATGCCACAATATCCATGATTTGTGTTATCTGAGGCAAGTTGTAAGTACTGAAACTAGCGATTGGATCACGTGCAACACATTTCTGCGCTGTTTACTTTTAGTCTGGTTAAATAATCCTATTTTTCTCACAGAAATTGTTGAGTAATTTTTGTTGGGCCATAATACATGGGTATCTGGGAATTTTCACCTTGGCTGACTACTGTATCTGACTGATTATAGTATCTAGTGCTTTTTGGAGCACTACTGTTATTCGTTTGACCGTCTGATTGACAGCACTGGGTGATAACAATGAATGCTAATGGAGCCTATATTCCTCCAGGGTTTCCGTGGTACGGTGTCTCCAGGGAGATACGAGTGTCTCTCCGACCCCGAGAACAACAGTATCAAAAAGGTTAGAAAAGACACCCGTTGCCTACTATGTTTGTACAACACTTAAATACTATACTCATGTACGTGCTTTGTATGTCTATGTTCCATACGCCTGTCTGCTATACCCTCAACTCACTTTCCTTATAGGATTCTAAGCGTTGTAACATACTAGTGTTGCTCACTCAGCGCTCTAAATGGAAACTCCTCATTCACACACCCACCGTTGACAGACACTAAACCAGTGGTTCTCAACCCTGGTCCTGGGGACCCAAAGTGGTGCACCTTTTAGTTTTTACCTTAGTACTACAAAGCTGATTCAAATGATCAACTCATCATCAATGCTTCAAGCTTTGAATCAGGTGTGTGTGCAGTGCTAAGGAAAATCAAAAAACGGGCACCCCTTTGGTTCCCCAGGACCAGGGTTGAGAACCACTGCTCTAAACAGTCTGTCTTATGTCACTTGTCTGTACTCTACTCACACAACTGGCTCAAACACTACTCATCTCTCGCTCCCAGGAGGAAGAGTCCGTGCCCCCCTCTCTCTCAGCCCAGGACTACCTCACCCCTTCCTGGCCCCTTTCCCCCTCTTCCTCCCCCCTCTCCCACTCCAATGCCAGCGACTCGGATCCCCAGAATGAGGGGGGCGAGGACGGGAGTCAGAGACGCACACCTCGCCGCCGCAAACGCCGCCGGACCACCACCCCCTCCAAAAAGAGGACCACCCCTCACAGGACGTCCCCGGGCCGCCCTCCCCTCTCCACTTCATACCGCCCCCTCACCTTCTCCCCCCCTCCTCCCTCCTCCTCCTCCTCCACCTCTCCTCGCCCTTCTCTGTTCAAATCCCCTGCTCCATTGGGGCCCAACACGACGGCGAACATCAGTATTAACATCGCCAGGGGGGTTGGCATGGGCGTGCCCCCGCAGAAGCTGAGCTGCGCTTACTGCGGGCGTCACTTCCGCTCACTGGGGCGCCACCTGGACAAACACCACCCCAACCAGCCCGAGATCCGCGCTGCGCTTATCGAGCGATTTATGCCCCACCTGGCGGCCGCACACGCCGCACACCACGCTCAGTCCGAGCAGCAACCTCGGTCATCATCGGCGGCGTCAGGAGCGGAGCAAAATTCCCACAAGCCACCACAGAGGGGCGCCGCAGCCGCCGCGCTCTCCCTATCTCCTCAACGTCCCTCCGCCACCACCGCCCAGTCCCCTTCCTCTGCCGTCGGAAGAAACTCCTCCCCCCTGGTGTTGACACCGCCCCGAGGACGCAGTGCCGTGGCCGTGTCCGTTCTGAAGAGAAGCCCGCCTCCGGTGGCTGTGACCCCGCCCAGAAAGGCGGGACTGCGCAAAGTGAAGAAGGAAAAAGAGGAGGAGGAAGAGGAGAACGACCTGGTGGAAGTGGCGGTGGCGAGGCCCAAAGAAGAGGCAGAGGCGGCTTGTCCCCACGTCTTTCAGCAGACGCCCAAAGAGGTGGAGCGGCTGCCTAAAGAGGATGAAAATGAAGAAGAGGAGGAGGAGAGCGGAATGATGGAAGATGACAGTGGAGCCGAGGAGAAGGAGAAGGAGTTGTTGAGGTGAGTGCTGTGGGGGGGGGTTGGTACTCCGTTAAAGGACTAGTTCACCTAAATGACAAATTCACCTCATCAAATGGATAGTGAGAAATAGTTGATGTATCAGCAAACTGAACTGCTACTTAGCTTCTGCGTTGGTGGATGTAAAACAGTGGGAATGCTTTTAGCATGCTCAAATTAGATTACTAAAATCAAATCAACTGAGACTGGCTTAAAAGTAACTTCAAACTGCTAATGTGATGTTATCGTTATAATAAAGGTAATGAGGATAGTAGATACTTTGAAAACATTTTTCCCTGTTGTAATTGTGCGTTGAATAAATTAATAACTGACACCTGCAATTGAAACTAAATCTCTCTCCCCTCTCTCTTTCTCTTCTTCCCTCCCTCTCCCTCCCTCAGTTCGGGCCGTCTCCACATGCTGCCCCTCCTCTCCTCCCTGTCTTCCCTGGTTCTCTACCTCCGCAGGCTCCAGCACTCTGCCTTCCTCTCCCTGTCCCGCCAGCTCCAATCCGCCGAGGCCTGGCGCCTCCTGTGCCACTCCTCCCTCGCCCTGCTCATCCTCTACAACCGTCGCCGCGAGTGCGAGGTCTCCAAACTGGTCATAGCCGAATACCGCGCCCGTGTCACCCCCCAGTGCCCCGTGCCGGTGCCCCCCGGCGCCCCGCCCGCCCTCACACCCCTGGAGGCATCGCTTTCGCCCTTTGAGCGTCTCGTGCTTCCGCATTTGCCTCGAGTAGGTGTCCAGGGCAAACGAGGAAGAGTCCAGCCTCTTATCCTGCCACCGCACTGCGAGCCGTGTCTGGAACTCCTCCTCCAGACCAGGCAAGATGTCGGCGTCGATCCCCAGAACCCGTACGTTTTCGCCCGGCCGTACCACTCTCCAGCCACCCCCCTCCGGGGCACCGACCTCCTCCGGAGTCTGGCCCGCTCCAGCGGCACCCGGAACCCCCGCGCCCTCACCCAGACGCGCGTCCGGCGCCAGGTCGCCATCTTGACGCAGCTGCTATTGCTCGGCGAGGGGGAGGAGCCAGGACAGCCGGGCGGGAACGCCATAGAGCGCCTGGAACACTTCCTGGAGCGCGAGTACCACGTGACGCAGAGCTGCGGCGGGATTGGCCAGGACCCGGGGCTGATGGGTAGAGTGGGGCGCGTGGTGCTGTGCGGGGAGAGAGACGGCGTGCTGTTCCGGGGGATGAGCCTCCACCACATCTGTCTGGAGCTTGACGGTAAGGAGACACTGAGGATTGACATATACGTCAGACCTGACTAGTCAAGCTAGAAGTGGAGTTATTTTTCTCTCCTTTACTGTGTATTAAGTGCGCTCGATTCAACCTGCTTGATATAATGGAACAAAGCATGATGACCGTTAGAGAAAGGTTAGCGGTCAGTCAAACTGATCGGATGTTTTCTTGAGAAGACCGATTTTCCGCATGTCTCATGGTCTGACTCACTCTGGTCACCACTCTGCCTCTGCCACCTTTCACCGCAAATGCGACATCGGCGGATGAAAAAGTTCTCTCTAGCTTAAACTGACATTTTGATGGGGATTTGTTCATTATGTTACTTCGATTGACGCAGCAATGCGCCAATCGACTCTAGGGGGTTAAACAGTTTAGTCATCTCACAATGATTGTTCATTTTGGAATGCCCTTTAGTATGATGAGGACCAGCGCTGTAGTTAAAGTTGAGAAACATGTACATGTATTTGACCCTTCTCTTTCTCCCCCTACAGTGATGTCAGGCAACTCGGCCGACTCGTACTCGGACGGCGACTCTGACGGCGAAGGGGGGAAGGAGAAGGGCGAGGTGGCCCCTCCCAGCCTGCTGATGGTGAGGAAGGGCAGGACCAACGGCAGGACGCCGCGTGCCAGGAAACTCAAGGTTACACCCTCCTCCGCATTGCCCCTCTCCCCCTCACTCCCCGGCCGCAGGAGAGGCTCAGGTGGGCCCAAATCAGGTGTGTGTGTGTTCACACTCCAAAAGACATGTCTACACAGATCCACCCCTGTGTGTACTAACCCACACTCTCCCCGCACAGGCAAACGCGGCGTCCTCAAGCGCCCGTGGTCAGACGCGGAGCGCGCCGCCGTGGAGGAGCACCTGACCTCCAACATCGCCGAGCTGCGCGTGCCCGCCAAGGCCGACTGCGAGCGCTGCCTTCAGAGCTGCCCTCTGCTGGTCACCAACCGGCGAGACTGGCGGGCCATCAAATTCTACTGTCACAACCGCATCCAGCTGCTCAAGAAGAACCAGCGGCGCGAGGACGACGGGACGCCAATCATGGTGTGCTGAGAAGACGGGCGGACAGACTGATGGACGGACACGACAACAGCTCCACAGTATCCACACTTGCGTACTACATAGAATGAAGGAAGCCAAATCAGAGGAGTGGTCAACTCCGTAACGTCACAGCAGTGCTGATGGGAAACTCTGTAGTGCAACAGAGTTGACGCTTATAAGGAAGCAATGTAGTGGCCGTGTGTTCGAAGTGGTACGCTAATGTGGGTATCGGAACGTAGCCTACATCTCATTAAGCAGGTTTCCATCCTTTTCATGGCAGAAAAGTCCATGTCGGGTCAAAAATGTCACGACAGAAAATGTTTTGATAAACTTTCCAAATGTCAACAAAACAAAACACGTTAGACACGGTGGGATCTTTTTTTGTGTGTAAAGTGAAGTACACGAGAAATGTCGGTGGACATGCTTTTATGTGCAAATATTGGTATAAAAACCATCATATCGATGGTTGCAAGGTGATGAGCTTGATGCTACTTTACGAGAAATATCCAGGGTCTTATTTCTGGTGAAATGATCGATGTTTGGCTGCCATTTGACAAATAAAAATAATCTCGCTCTTTTGGCCATAATATTCTCAAAGGGGAAGGCTATACCTGCGCGATTTTCCAATAACAGACTGGGCAGACTCATCACAATATAACAACACTTTTTGTGAGAAACCCAGAGTTGAAAATGTGATGGAAACCCATTTAACTTTTTATTTTATTCGGTACACGGGAATTGAACAGCTAAAGGTATTTTTATGTGCACTACGTCATCACGCACAGTCGGTTTGATGGAAACATTTCTGGTGGGGAAAATGCACATATTGTTTTGATGCAGATTTTTGAATATCTGTCGCCAATTGGATGGAAACCTAGCTATTGATACCCTTATATATATATATATATATAGTCCTCTGAGACAAAGCGAGTGAGAGAGGGAGTGACTGTGTAGGAGTTGCCACAAGCTGTATACTATACAGTGTATATGGACATGTTCATTTTGTTTTCTCTCCAAAACTAGACGGAACCATGTTAACGATGATAACGTTATAATGACGATGATGTTAATGATAACACACCACATATTGTTCTATTCACATTTTCTGGACTCCAGTGTTTCATGGGTGTTGTAGGGACGTTTCTGAACACAAGAAAGCTTGACACGGTTAGAGTTTGAGGCTGTAGTGTGTGTATTTCTAGTGCTGAGAAGATGTTATAGGGTCTCCCAACACCCAGTCCTGGAGAGTGCATGCTTTCGTTCCAGCCCAGCACTAACTCACCTGATCAAACTAGACCTGACTGAAAGAACATGGTTAGTTCATTACTTAAAACAGGTGTGTTAGTGCTGGACCGGAGCAAAAGCCTGCACCCCAGGAGCGGCGCGAGAGAGACCCTGGGTTAGAGTGGGGGGGGGGACGCCACCATCAATGTGTTGTGAAGTTTCTTTTTGGACTACCTAAGACACTATAGTCAGCATGGTGCTTTTCTGCTCCCTTCAAAATTGACACTACAAGACAGAAGTTGAATACTGCTTTTGCCTAAAATATACCAAGTATATTCTTGCTGTTGGCATCATTCTTTTATTTTGATCCTGTTGCACATGCGTTTTCTTAAAAGCGGTTTAAAAAGGCGCATTAGCCTGTCTCGTCGGGCCATTCTTCTGCGACGTGCAGAGTTCCGTATTTAACTTGGGTGTGTTCTATGCTACTTCTATGTTACTTAGTGATTTTTGGGGGGGCTTTTTTCAGAAGAGTGAGCATAGCTGAATACTATGCCATGTTATATATCTGTTTTTTTTTTTGCTTTTCTTTTTTACGTGCATTGTTGTTGCGTCGTTTGTTGATCGTCTTTTTTTAAGCTACTCTAGTCTCTATGGTTTATTGCAGTTAGATGATGGGCTGCTTGAAGCTCTAGTCCAGGGTGTTTTGCTGACTCTTAGGCCGGCATTCAATCCGATCATTGGTAGATTTGCGTTATAGCGCGCTTGACATGTGAAAGGTAATTTCCGATTAAGCCAACACGTGCAGAGTTGACCATGCACGCGGTCTCCACGAACGCGGGAACATTGCCTTTTAAAAAGTGTATTGCCGGCGAAGCGCGGTCGGGTTGAATCACGGCCTTTTTAGCTTCAGCAAGACGCACTAACGCCCCGGACCAGAGCTCGGTTTCTTTGTAGGTTCATCAGAGCGCCAAGTAACCCGACATCTTGTTTTATTGGAATAAAACCACACAACGCCTCTCGACAGGTATGTCAAATAAATTCAACTAATCACATATAATCTTACATTGTTTCACGCTATTATCTTGCCAGTTTCAGTGTACATTAAAAAAAAGATCATCACGTAAACTGGTTAGTTTGTGCTTATCCGTAGCTTTTATTTGTTCATTTGCGAGTTGGTATTGTACATAGGCCTATGGTTTTGTAAATATTCACAGAAACACATAAAGGGGTAAAAACTACACAATGGCTTGGTTTGTTTGTGTTATGTTTTATATGAGTCTGATGAAAAGTTCAAGTCATATTTCTGAAATATGAATCTTTCAATGTACTAACAATGAGTGCGTTCCAATAATATATTTTTTTCTCCTGAATTGTACACTTGTTTACTACTTACCACAAATCTAAATACATTGAATTGGTGGATGAATGGGCTAGTGGGTGTTTACACAATATTTATTTTCAAATTTAGTTCAAATCATGAAGGAAAGTAAACAGGTGCACACATTGAGAAGAAGAGATAATTGGGACATATTCCAAAATGTTAAGTGCTTTATTTTTCCTCACCATACAGTTCACTAACTAGACCACCAGATGGGAGTGTTGCCCTGGAATCAAACAGAACTAGACCTGCATTCATAAAGCATCTTGAGTGCTGAGCAACGATCAGGTCCCCGCCAGTCTTATTTTTTTTTTTTTTTACTCATATTTCAAACTGGGAACATTGCCTTTAATTGTCTATCGTGCTACAAAGCTGAATTTCCGCGATATGGATTGAATGGAGCCCTTTGAAACGTATACAGTCAGATTTATAAATATTATTAGTTAAGAATGTTAGGTGAGGTTGTAAACAAAAGTTGCAACCTGGATAAGAACTGGAAATCTTGCAGGTCGCTCCTGCCACCTGTAAGGCCTTTTCTTTTTTTTATATGTTTTAACCCATAAACTCCTAAGTCCTGCCCACTGAGCTTTCATCCAACCAATTACATTAGATCTGCCCATGAGGCTGAGCTTCCCTCAGAACAAGATTGAGGCCTGGGGGTGTATACATTATTCCGATTCTGTTGAAAAACATTTCCTAAACGAATGAAAACCTAATGGAATAGGGAGGGACCTAACCTGAATTTGACCAATATAAACTCTTGTTTTGCTCTGTTTTCTTCCGTTTGGTTCTTAAACGGTCAACTGTTTCCGTAATGAATACGCCCCCAGGATTCAATCCAAGACCTGTTATAGAGCAGCAGGATTGAAACTCCGACTTCGCTAGACTCATTCTCGTCATCAGGAAAATGCTATTTATGGGGGTAAAATGTATATGTAAGGTAGTAAAAAGAAATGTATCCTAGTTGTGCTAGAAATGCTATAGATAAAATAAGTAGTATGTCGTTTTTAAATGTGTTACCCAATTGAGAAAAGGCCAAATTAATATTTCCTCCATTCCTTGTCTTCTCTCCTCACCTCCTCAAAAGCATTGGAGGGAAAGATCCAACGGAGGGGTTTGATTCTTCTCAGCCATTGCAGTTTGTACAGAGCCTAGCAGGCTGTTCAGAAAGGCAGCCGAATTCTGATTCCTCCCCCCGCTAATTGGTCATTTGATGATCTGATGTAATTGGTCAAAAGACTAATTAGTGGGGAAAAAAGATCAGAATTGGGCTGCCTGTGTGAACACAGCCTAAATTGTTTAAGAAAGGCTGTTCAACTGGCTTAACCTAACCCCATTTCCTTTATTTAGTCCCTTACCCTCAATTGCAAGTGGTCATGACATTCTATGGAATCTTCCCTTGTAATGAGTGCTTATGACGTTCCACGGAATCTTGACTTCTTTCGGTCTCTCAAATTTCTGTAAGAGCTCCAAAGCTAAAAAAAAAAAATGATACCAACATTACTACAAATTTACCAGCTTAAGTCAACTTGTCACTTGATTACTGCACATACTTGAAGTTAGAAACAAACATATTTTCAGTAGATGTGACTGCTTTTCCACATTTTCTAACCGTAATTTCTATTGTACCTTCTGAAATATTGCCCTTTGTTACGAATATATGACGTTTTATGCACCCTACTATCCATAATCAAGTAGCCTGCATCTACTACTACATAACACTAACATGACGACACTCAAACAGGCACACAACCCATATCTACGTGTAACAATTGACTACGTTTAAAAAATAAAATTAGCCTACTGTACGAACACTCGTCCTGTCCATTTAAAATTACTACAACTATGCAGTGCCAGTCGAACATCCTTTCACTCGACACTCTTGTCCTACGTTGACTTGCAGATGGAATCTATATGGAATATTTTGCTACAGGATGCTACAGTTTTTGTTCTAGTATTTACTTAGTCATACAACAGCTACAACTCCCACAAAGAGCTTACAGATTGATGTAGAACATCTGTGTTTTTGTTGTGCAGTCATCACCCCCCCCCCCCTTGATCTAGATCATTAAAACTAGGGTGCCAAAAAACTAAACATGTCTTGGACCTCAACATGTACTGGGCTTCAACATGTACTGGGCCTCAACATGTACTGGGCCTCAATATGGACTGTGAACAGAGACAGAATGGGGAAAAACTAAGACTTTAATAATATGATCAGCAGGCAAATACATGCGGAAAACACACAAAGCAGAGATATTACCATTGCTATCTTGGCTGCACGGAGAGCAGTGTCCTGGCCCCTCAAATCTTTGTTCGGTTTGAGAGCATCACTGCCAATAAATCAATCAGAATATTCACTTGCAGCAAGGTCTTTTTATTTTGTTTTTACCCCCTTCTTCTTCCCAATTTCAAATGTTGCCTCATCGTTACAACTCCCCAACGGGCTCGGGAGACTAAGGTCGAGTCACGCGTCCCCCGAAAGGGCAAACCGTGCTTCTAAACACCAGTCAGCTTAACCCTGGAAAATCAGCCGCACCAATGTGTCGGAGGAAACACCCTTCCCCTGACGACCGAGGTCAGCCTGGCCAATTGTGCGCCGCCCGACAGGACTACCGATCACGGCCAGTTGTGATACAGCCTAGGATTGAACCCGGGTCTGCAGTGACGCCTCTATACTTTGGGTTAGATCAGGGATTCCCAAACTCAGGCCTCGGGACACCAAGGGGAGCACATTTAGTTTTTTCAAATAATCAACTACTCATCAAGCTTTGATCATTTGAATCAGCTGTGTAGTCAACATAGAGAAGCTAACTTACTATTTATCTAACTTATCAAACTCGATTTTTGTTTTCCTCATGTAAGTTAGCTGCCTTAGACCGCTGCGCCACTCGGGAGGCCTGACAATTTTGAGTTTTACTCCCCTGATTGTTGTGCCACACTCCCCAAAGGCTGCCTTTCTCCAGGGGAACGATATCAGACCTGGTCTAGAGCGTACTCTGCAGTGAGGCAAAGCAGCTAGCTCCTAGCTACAGAATAGGAACGGGATGTGTGATGCTCCATACCCGTTACAGCTTGGCTAGCGTGCATTTTAGGAATTGTTCAATGACCTGTTCTTGGCGATACACTTTTCTTCTGAATCTAGAAAGAAGAAAGTATCTTAGAAATGTCTGTCCAGTTGCAGGTGGTTCTCCAAAAACATGAGCAATGTCTGAACGATATTAAATCCACGTTTTGAACCGAGTGAGGAGTTCCCTCGTCATTTTAGCTGCCAGACATCTTGCATTTCCCAACATCTTTGCCGTAACAACTTGTTTCTATGTGTAGATGACGGCACGCCACACAGTGCTGTGCGACCAAAACAAAGATTGACGCTGTGGCGGTGGTGTTGGTCCATGACAAGTCCTCTGTGATGTGAACGCTGAGGAACTTAAGAAGCATTTCCCACTTGATAGAAAACGTGTAATTCATATCTTTCTGAATTTCTCAGGTTTTTTGAGACTCCCCCAGCAACTGTACACGGACATGTATAAGATACTTTCTTTGTTCTCAAATTGGAAGAAAAGTATTGACAAGAACAGGTTAATTGAAAAATCCCTTTCTAAAATGTACGCTAGCCAAGCTGTAACGGGTATGGAGCATCACACATCCCGTTCCAATTCTGTAGCTAGGAGCTCCATGTTCGGCACCCAGAGTTAAGCCTTTTCATGTACCCTATCATCATCCATGAACAAAAAGGGACCCAGGGAACAAACACTCCGTGAGACAAGGGGGAACAGCACAACTTTGTAAATAGCAAATAAAAGGGATCTTGTTCAGCTAACTTACATGAGGAAAACAAAAATCGAGTTTGATAAGTTAGATAAATAGTAAGTTAGCTTCTCTATGTTGACTACACAGCTGATTCAAATGATCAAAGCTTGATGATTAGTTGATTATTTGAAAAAACGAAATGTGGTCCCCTTGGTGTCCCGAGGCCTGAGTTTGAGAATCCCTGATCTAACCCAAAGTATACTGTACACAAATCTAAAAACACAACATGCAACAATTTTCAAAGATTTTACTGAGTTACAGTTCAGACAAGGAAATCAGTCAACTGAAATAAATTAATTAGGCCCTAATCTATGGATTTCACATGACCGGGAATACAGATATGCTCCCAAGTGGCGCAGAGATCTATGGCACTGCATCTCAGTGCTACAGGTGTCACTACAGACCCTAGTTTGATTCCAGGCTGTATCACAACCGGCCGTGATTGGGAGTCCCATAGGGTGGCGCACAATTGGCCCAGCGTCGTCCGGGATAGGCCGTCATTGTAAATAATAATTTGTTCTTAACTGATTTGCCTAGTTAAATAAAGGTTAAATAAAATACAAAATAAATATGCATGTTGGTCACAGATACTTAAAAAAAAATAGGTAGGTGTGTGGATCAGAAAACCAGTCAGTATCTGGTGTGACCACCATTTGCCTCATGCAGCGCGATACATCTCCTTCGCATACAGTTGATCAGGCTGTTGACTGTGTCCTGTGGAATGTTGTCCCACTCCTCTTCAATGGCTGTGCAAAGTTGCTGGATATTGGTGGGAACTGGAACACGCATTTGTACACGTCAATCCAGAGCATCCCAAACATGCTCAATCGGTGACATGTCTCGTGAGTTTGCAGGCCATGGAAGAACTCAGACATTTTCAGCTTCCAGGAATTGTGTACAGATCCTTGAGACATGGGGCCGTGCATTATTATGCTGAAACATGAGGTTATGGCGACGGATGAATGGCACGACAATGGGCCGCAGGATCTCGTCACAGTATCTATGTGCTTTCAAAATGCTATCGTAACCTTTGCCTGCCCATACCATAACCCCACCATGGGACACTTGGTTCACAACGTTGACATCAGAAAACCCTTCACCCACAGGATGCCGTACACGTGGTCTGCAGTTGTGAGACCAGTTGGACTTACTACCAAATTCTCTAAAATGATGTTGGAGGAAGTTTATGGTAGAGAAATTAACAAAATCTCTGGCAACAGCTCTGGTTTACATTCCCGCAGTCAGCATGCCAACTGCACGCTCACTCAACTTGAGATATCTGTGGCATTGTGTTGTGTGACAAAACTGCACATTTGAGTGGCTGTTTATTGTCCTTAGCACAAGGTGCACCTGTGTAATGATCATGCTGTTTAATCAGCTTCCTGATATGCCACACCTGTCAGGTAGATGGATTATCTTGGCAAAGGAGAAATGCTCACTATCAGGGATGTAAACAAATTTGTGCACAAAATGAGAGAAATAAGCTTTTTGTGCGTATGGAACATTTCTGAGATCTTTTATTTCAGCTCATGAAACATATTACATGTTGCATTTATATTTTTGGTCAGTGTAGATTGTTTTATACATAAGTTAGGGCCTCTAAGCTACAATATGAGGTCCTAAACCTGGCATGAAAGTGCATCCTTGTAGCTGTGTGGGCTAATATAGTGAAATTGTTTGCCTTGGGGTAAGTTGAGCCAATGACCACCATACCGCATCCAAATTATGCTTAAATTTAGTCCGTTTTATGCAACGGGTCATGCACATGAATTCAAGTTAGTGCATTTTTATTGTTACAGAGCAGACACCAATCAAATGTATTTATAAAGACCTTTTTACATCAACAGGTGTCACAAAGTGCTATACAGAAACCCAGCCTAAAACCCCAAGCAGCAAGCAATGCAGATGTAGAAGCACACAATCATGCCTTGTGAATACAAACTTAAAACAAGCAAGCAGGGGTGTAGCCCCTGTATGTTGTATTGTACATTTTTCTGGGGGGGGGGATATTATATTATTTTATACAAACTTGTTGGATGCATTTGCAGTTTAGGTAGCCGTTTCAGATTTTTTTGTGCCCAATAGAAATGAATGGTAAATAATGCAGTATCATTTTGGAACCACTTCTATGATATTTGACACTAATTTCCCTCATTCATTATCATTCACGATTCAATCAAGATTATCCATAATCATGATAGCACCCACATTGTAGAAGTGTTTAGAAACATATATTCTTATTTACAATAAGAATGACAATACATTATTTACCATTCATTTCTATTGGGCACAAAATTATCTGAAACACAACCAAAACAAACAGCAAATGCATCCAAAACGTTTGTAGTCACAAGCTTGATGTAATCATTGCATGCTAGGAATATGGGAACAAATACTACACTTTTGACTACTTTATTTATAAAAAATCTTTAGGGGTGTCAATCATTTTGACCCCTACTTTTTTTAGATTACTTTTTATTTGTCAAATACTGCAACTTTTTCTCTACACCCCATAGCAATATACAGTGGGGCAAGAAAGTACAAAATGAGAAAAAAAATCCAGAAAATCACATTTCAGCATGACAATGATCCCAAACACACTGCCCGGGCAACGAAGGAGTGGCTTCGTAAGAAGCATTTCAAGGTCCTGGAGTGGCCTAGCCAGTCTCCAGATCTCAACCCCATAGAAAATCTTTGGAGGGAGTTGAAAGTCCATGTTGCCCAGCAACAGCCCCAAAATATCACTGCTCTAGAGGAGATCTGCATGGAGGAATGGGCCAAAATACCAGCAACCGTGTGTGAAAACCTTGTGAAAACGTTTGACCTCTGTCATTGCCAACAAAGGGTATATAACAAAGTATTGAGATAAACTTTTGTTATTGACCAAATACTTATTTTCCACCATAATTTGCAAATAAATTCATAAAAAATCCTACGATGTGATTTTCTGGAGAAAAAACATCTAATTTTGTCTGTCATAGTTGAAGTGTACCTATGATGAAAATGACAGGCCTCTCATCTTTTTAAGTGGGAGAACTTGCACAATTGGTGGCTGACTAAATACTTTTTGCCCCACTGTATATAGAATTGCAACAAAACGGACTGATGTGGATATGCAGACCTGCGAGAAACTGTGGCCCCTCACAATGAGTAAAAACATGGTGGCCCCCACCTCCATCAAAGTTGCCCTTCCTTTATATAAGTCATCTAGGGACAAACCCTGAATGTTAGTGTCAACTTAAGTGTGATGGTACAATGCATCGGATTCTTGTTAATTCAATATGTCAATGTTTAAAATAACGGATTACCAAAATAAATTCATAGAATTGTGAGCTGTAACCTACAAGATAGTGCTACACCATTGCTTGCCCCATTCTGTACATATCTCCAGACTCAGATCACAGGTCTCTACCCCCACCCACCCACCCAGCCTCCCAGTCTTCTAGCAGAGGGGCCAAAGATATTAGACCCCCATCCCCCCCTAGACTCTCACTCCTCAGTCTCCAGCCTTCCATCTTCCCTGCCTCCCAACTATCCATCAATCTGTTGCCACCCAGCCTCCAAACATCCATCAGCCTTCCATTCCCTTGCCATCCAGCCTCCTATTTATGTTGCTACTCAGCCTCCCAAACCTCCAATCTCATTCCCCAGCCACCCATCCTCATCCACCCCACCATGTAGCCTCCAGACATTCACCTATGTCCATCCATCCATCCATACTCCCACCTACACACCCAGTCTTCTAGGCCACCCAGCTGTCATCCCCACAATAATAGGGCTTTAACTTCAGCATTTCTCAAACTCACATCAGCAGGAAATCACTGCAGATGTGTAGTTTGGCAAGTGTGCAATTATATCCAAATTGACCATGTTCACTATGAGAAAAGAGGCATCCGTTTTGTGTGCTGCAGTCATGCACACACTTCTGAGTTCTCACTGCCCTCTAGTGGGTAGGTTCCAATACAACGTCTCACATGGGGTACATCTCAATACTTTCAAGTGGCATCCTCTCCTTCCATGGACATTTTTATTTAACAAGGCAAGTCAGTTAAGAACAAATTCTACTTTACAAATGACGGCCTGCAAGGTAGACACACACCCTCACGTAAAATACTATAACTGGCTTTGGGAAACAACATTGGGAGTCTGTGTATTGGTTGGACTCATTTCCGGTCACAACTTGCAGGCCTGCAACTTGCAGGCTTGTTTTCGAATTGCTGTGCGTTTTGTTGCCAACCTATTTTGCTACCTGACAACTTTACGGGTTTCACTTTTTAATTACCGTATATATTTATTTATTTTTTCCTCAACTTTTTCACTCCGGACGCTTTATCTGGACACGATTCGTCAGGACCTCCAACAGCCGAAGCTAAGTAGTAACATTAACATGATGCCTTCTAATTGCAGCCGCTGTGCTCGCCTTACGGCGAGGATAGCTGTACTGCAAGCCCAGCTTCAGACGCAATCGTTAGGCAAGGGTAATTTCAGTGTAGGAAAGGATGAAACAGCGTCTGTGCCACCAGTAAGTACAGATAGTAGTATAAATCCCTGGCACAGTCCCCGCAGCCGGACAACTTTCTCACGGTTTCTGGAAGGAAATGCTGTAGGAACGCTCAACCGGTGTCGCTCAATCAGCCGACAGAAACTTTCAACCGGTTTTCCCCATTAAGCAGCGGGTCGGTGTCAGAGGCCGAGTCTTCTCTGGTCTCTACTCCTCCCGTTACGGGGTCTGAGACGCCGAAGCTTCCCACCATTAGCTCTGACAAATTGAAAACTCTAGTCATTGGCGACTCCATTACCCGCAGTATTAGACTTAAAGCGAATCATCCAGCGATCATACACTGTTTACCAGGGGGCAGGGCTACTGACGTTAAGGCTAATCTGAAGATGGTGCTGGCTAAAGCTAAAACTGGCGAGTGTAGAGAGTATAGGGGCGGCAGCGTAGCCTAGTGGTTAGAGCGTTGGACTAGTAACCGGAAGGTTGTGAGTTCAAACCCCCGAGCTGACAAGGTACAAATCTGTCGTTCTGCCCCTGAACAGGCAGTTAACCCACTGTTCCCAGGCCGTCATTGAAAATAAGAATATGTTCTTAACTGACTTGCCTGGTTAAATAAAGGTAAAATTTTTAAAAAAAAGAAAAAAAATTAAATAGAGATATTGTTATCCACGTCGGCACCAACGATGTTAGGATGAAACAGTCAGAGATCACCAAGCGCAACATAGCTTCTGCGTGCATATCAGCTAGAAAGATGTGTCGGCATCGAGTAATTGTCTCTGGCCCCCTCCCAGTTAGGGGGAGTGATGAGCTCTACAGCAGAGTCTCACAACTCAATCGCTGGTTGAAAACTGTTTTCTGCCCCTCCCAAAAGATAGAATTTGTAGATAATTGGCCCTCTTTCTGGGACTCACCCACAAACAGGACCAAGCCTGACCTGCTGAGGAGTGACGGACTCCATCCTAGCTGGAGGGGTGCTCTCATCTTATCTGCCAACATAGACAGGGCTCTAACTCCTCTAGCTCCACAATGAAATAGGGTGCAGGCCAGGCAGCAGGCTATTAGCCAGCCTGCCAGCATAGTGGAGTCTGCCACTAGCATAGTCAGTGTAGTCAGCTCAGCTATCACCATTGAGACCGTGTCTGTGCCTCGACCTAGGTTGGGCAAAACTAAACATGGCGGTGTTCGCCTTCGCAATCTCACTAGGATAAAGACCACCTCCATTCCTGTCATTACTGAAAGAGATCATGATACCTCACATCTCAAAATAGGGCTACTTAATGTTAGATCCCTTACTTCAAAGGCAATTATAGTCAATGAACTAAT
Source organism: Oncorhynchus keta (assembly GCF_023373465.1). Taxonomy (NCBI): domain Eukaryota; kingdom Metazoa; phylum Chordata; class Actinopteri; order Salmoniformes; family Salmonidae; genus Oncorhynchus; species Oncorhynchus keta. The sequence goes on along the minus strand of NC_068436.1, from coordinate 5,035,951 downwards.
CACTGATCATAATCTTGATGTGATTGGCCTGACTGAAACATGGCTTAAGCCTGATGAATTTACTGTGTTAAATGAGGCCTCACCTCCTGGCTACACTAGTGACCATATCCCCCGTGCATCCCGCAAAGGCGGAGGTGTTGCTAACATTTACGATAGCAAATTTCAATTTACAAAAAAAAAAGACGTTTTCGTCTTTTGAGCTTCTAGTCATGAAATCTATGCAGCCTACTCAATCACTTTTTATTGCTACTGTTTACAGGCCTCCTGGGCCATATACAGCGTTTCTCACTGAGTTCCCTGAATTCCTATCAGACCTTGTAGTCATTGCAGATAATATTCTAATCTTTGGTGACTTTAATATTCACATGGAAAAGTCCACAGACCCACTCCAAAAGGCTTTTGGAGCCATCATCGACTCAGTGGGTTTTGTCCAACATGTCTCTGGACCCACTCACTGTCACAGTCATACGCTGGACCTAGTTTTGTCCCATGGAATAAATGTTGTGGATCTTAATGTTTTTCCTCATAATCCTGGACTATCGGACCACCATTTTATTACGTTTGCAATTGCAACAAATAATCTGCTCAGACCCCAACCAAGGAACATCAAAAGTCGTGCTATAAATTCACAGACAACACAAAGATTCCTTGATGCCCTTCCAGACTCCCTCTGCCTACCCAAGGACGCCAGAGGACAAAAATCCGTTAACCACCTAACTGAGGATCTCAATTTAACCTTGCGCAATACCCTAGATGCAGTTGCACCCCTAAAAACTAAAAAAATGTCTCATAAGAAACTAGCTCCCTTGTACACAGAAAATACCCGAGCTCTGAAGCAAGCTTCCAGAAAATTGGAACGGAAATGGCGCCACACCAAACTGGAAGTCTTCCGACTAGCTTGGAAGGACGGTACCGTGCAGTACCGAAGAGCCCTTACTGCTGCTCGATCGTCCTATTTTTCTAACTTAATTGAGGAAAATAAGAACAATCCGAAATTCCTTTTTGATACTGTGGCAAAGCTAACTAAAAAGCAGCATTCCCAAGAGAGGATGACTTTCACTTTAGCAGTGATAAATTCATGAACTTCTTTGAGGAAAAGATTATGATTATTAGAAAGCAAATTACGGACTCCTCTTTAAACCTGCGTATTCCTCCAAACCTCAGTTGTCCTGAGTCTGCACAACTCTGCCAGGACCTAGGATCAAGAGAGACGCTCAAGTGTTTTAGTACTATATCTCTTGACACAATGATGAAAATAATCATGGCCTCTAAACCTTCAAGCTGTATACTGGACCCTATTCCAACTAAACTACTGAAAGAGCTGCTTCCTGTGCTTGGCCCTCCTATGTTGAACATAATAAACGGCTCTCTATCCACTGGATGTGTACCAAACTCACTAAAAGTGGCAGTAATAAAGCCTCTCTTGAAAAAGCCAAACCTTGACCCAGAAAATATAAAAAACTATCGGCCTATATCGAATCTTCCATTCCTCTCAAAGATTTTAGAGAAGGCTGTTGCGCAGCAACTCACTGCCTTCCTGAAGACAAACAATGTATACGAAATGCTTCAGTCTGGTTTTAGACCCCATCATAGCACTGAGACGGCACTTGTGAAGGTGGTAAATTACATTTTAATGGCATCGGACCGAGGCTCTGCATCTGTCCTCGTGCTCCTAGACCTTAGTGCTGCTTTTGATACCATCGATCACCACATTCTTTTGGAGAGATTGGAAACCCAAATTGGTCTACACGGACATGTTCTGGCCTGGTTTAGGTCTTATCTGTCGGAAAGATATCAGTTTGTCTCTGTGAATGGTTTGCCCTCTGACAAATCAACTGTAAATTTCGGTGTTCCTCAAGGTTCTGTTTTAGGACCACTATTGTTTTCACTATATATTTTACCTCTTGGGGATGTTATTCGAAAACATAATGTAAACTTTCACTGCTATGCGGATGACACACAGCTGTACATTTCAATGAAACATGGTGAAGCCCCAAAATTGCCCTCGCTAGAAGCATGTGTTTCAGACATAAGGAAGTGGATGGCTGCAAACGTTCTACTATTAAACTCGGACAAAACAGAGATGCTTGTTCTAGGTCCCAAGAAACAAAGAGATCTTCTGTTGAATCTGACAATTAATCTTAATGGTTGTACAGTCGTCTCAAATAAAACTGTGAAGGACCTCGGCGTTACTCTGGACCCTGATCTCTCTTTTGAAGAACATATCAAGACCATTTCGAGGACAGCTTTTTTCCATCTACGTAACATTGCAAAAATCAGAAACTTTCTGTCCAAAAATGATGCAGAAAAATTAATCCATGCTTTTGTCACTTCTAGGTTAGACTACTGCAATGCTCTATTTTCCGGCTACCCGGATAAAGCACTAAATAAACTTCAGTTAGTGCTAAATACGGCTGCTAGAATCCTGACTAGAACCAAAAATGTGATCATATTACTCCAGTGCTAGCCTCTCTACACTGGCTTCCTGTCAAAGCAAGGGCTGATTTCAAGGTTTTACTGCTAACCTACAAAGCATTACATGGGCTTGCTCCTACCTACCTCTCTGATTTGGTCCTGCCGTACATACCTACACGTACGCTACGGTCACAAGACGCAGGCCTCCTAATTGTCCCTAGAATTTCTAAGCAAACAGCTGGAGGCAGGGCTTTCTCCTATAGAGCTCCATTTTTATGGAACGGTCTGCCTACCCCATGTCAGAGACGCAAACTCGGTCTCAACCTTTAAGTCTTTACTGAAGACTCATCTCTTCAGTGGGTCATATGATTGAGTGTAGTCTGGCCCAGGAGTGGGAAGGTGAATGGAAAGGCTCTGGAGCAACGAACCGCCCTTGCTGTCTCTGCCTGGCCGGTTCCCCTCTTTCCACTGGGATTCTCTGCCTCTAACCCTGTTACTGGGGCTGAGTCACTGGCTTGCTGGGGCTCTCTCGTGCGGTGGGTTGATCCACTGTTGTGGTCGGCCTGTCTGGGTTGGCGCCCCCCCCCCCCCTTGGGTTGTACCGTGGCGGAGATCTTTGTGGGCTATACTCGGCCTTGTCTCAGGATGGTAAGTTGGTGGTTGAAGATATCCCTCTAGTGGTGTGGGGGCTGTGCTTTGGCAAAGTGGGTGGGGTTATATCCTTCCTGTTTGGCCCTGTCCGGGGGTGTCCTCGGATGGGGCCACAGTGTCTCCTGACCCCTCCTGTCTCAGCCTCCAGTATTTATGCTGCAGTAGTTTGTGTCGGGGGGCTAGGGTCAGTTTGTTATATCTGGAGTACTTCTCCTGTCCTATTCGGTGTCCTGTGTGAATCTAAGTGTGCGTTCTCTAATTCTCTCCTTCTCTCTTTCTTTCTCGCTCTCGGAGGACCTGAGCCCTAGGACCATGCCCCAGGACTACCTGACATGATGACTCCTTGCTGTCCCCAGTCCACCTGGCCATGCTGCTGCTCCAGTTTCAACTGGCCTGGGCCCTAGGACCATGTCCCAGGACTACCTGACATGATGACTCCTTGCTGTCCCCAGTCCACGCTGCTGCTCCAGTTCAACTGTTCTGCCTTACTATTATTCAACCATGCTGGTCATTTATGAACATTTGAACATCTTGGCCACGTTCTGTTATAATCTCCACCCGGCACAGCCAGAAGAGGACTGGCCACCCCACATATGCTCTCTCTAATTCTCTCTTTCTTTCTCTCTCTCGGGGGACCTGAGCCCTCGGACCGTGCCCCAGGACTACCTGACATGATGGCTCCTTGCTGTCCCCAGTCCACCTGACTGTGCTGCTGCTCCAGTTTCAACTGTTCTGCCTTATTATTATTTGACCATGCTGGTCATTTATGAACATTTGAACATCTTGGTCATGTTCTGTTATAATCTCTACCCGGCACAGCCAGAAGAGGACTGGCCACCCCACATAGCCCGGTTCCTCTCTAGGTTTCTTCCTAGGTTTTGGCCTTTCTAGGGAGTTTTTCCTAGCCACCGTGCTTTTACACCTGCATTGTTTGCTGTTTGGGGTTTTAGGCTGGGTTTCTGTACAGCACTTTGAGATATCAGCTGATGTACGAAGGGCTATATAAATAAATTTGATTTGATTTGATTTTGATTTGATTTGACTCCCTGAGTTGTGCGTCGCTCTGGTGGGTGGTGATAGAAAAGAAACCTAACTCTTTAAGAGAGAGTGTGGTAAGCAGTGTTTTACATTCAGCATCACTACATCAAGGGAAATATAGTATTTCTTCTAACAAAGATATCTACATATATCTTATGTGGTCCTTCAGCTCAGTTGGTAGAGCATGGCGCTTGTAATATTCCCGGGACCACCCCGTAGAATGTATGCACACATGACTGTAAGTCGCTTTGGATAAAAGCGTCTGCTAAATGGCATATATTATTATTATATATTATTATTATTTCAGGATGTTGTGCATCCTTGGAAATAACCAGAAGTCATGTAAACGAAACTGTTTTGAAACAGTAGTTTGTCCCAAAAAAAAGTAGTCTCTTGGCACAACTTACACCGGGTTGAAGTTGAGCCTCCTTGGGGGTAAGTGGGTGATTGTGTCCCGTGACAGTGGGTGATGGTGCTGGTAGGTCAAAGTTTAATTCATGGAATGGGGGTGTGGTATATTGTACAGTGGGGTCCAAAATTATTGACAACCTTGATAAAGATGAGCAATAAGAATTGTATCAAATAAATTAATAAAATACTGAGCTATATTGTGTGCTCCAAAAATGTGGCTTATTATTTTGCTGCAATTCTACACATTTTGCTCTGGGGTGGAGAGAGGATTTTGCAATTTTATAACTAATTTCATGCAATTCTACTCATTTTGCCTTATGGCAGAGAGGAACATTTGCTGTTTTACCGGGCCTTCCGAGGGCCGCCGCCAGTTGCCCATCCCTGACTTACACTGAGTGTACAAAACAATAGGTCTTGAGGAAAAGCCATTCAAAATAATATTAGAATATGCATAGGATGCGGCATCCAAATATAACCTCCAGGAAAATGTTACATCTGTCAAACAGTAACAATTTCAAGATTGCCTATCACTGACAAGCATGACAATTCTTGCATTTTACAACTGAAACTTGTCACTTCTAGATCAACCTGGTGATCCATGTTTTTCATTAATTTTGCAGGAAGAAAAGCGTGGCGTTTAGCCGTCAGTGTGTAGTAGCCCGCTGTGCATGCTTACCATTCCCAGGCACATTTCATTTGGTTCCTGAGACTTGTTGTGGTTGAGTTTGTGATGAGAAAAGTGCTCTGAATGTTTCTGAGAGAGTTTACCATAATTGGCAAACAGTTTCCCAAAGAAACGTCAGACTGGTTGTGTCCCAAATGGCACCCTATTCTATTTACAGTACACTACTCTTCCATCTACCCAGCCTCCCAACTATCCCTCCAACTATGTTGCCAAAGTAGTGCACTGTAAAGGGAATAGGGTGCCATTTTGGATGCACCATATATTCCATCTCATGTCTGCTGCATGTATGATAAGTGGATTATCTTTCCATATAGTATTTACCTCAGGGACATACATTCATTACGAGAGATTGATTCACCTGAGCACCGTTTAACTGAGAAGTGGTGGAGTGTATCTCTGAGGCTCTCTGCTAGTACTACCCCCTAGGGGGCAGTGTGTCATAGAAATAGAAACCAAGATTCTGTGTGTAGCCTAGCGGGGGATTTGTCTTCAAGTCTGGGTGTGTTTCCCAAATGGGGCCGTATTGCCTATATAGTTCCCCTATGGACCCCGGTCAAAAGTAGTGCACTATAGGGTGGTATTTGGAACGCATCCTGGGAGTATGGAGAGTTGGAGGTGGGGGTTTGGGATGTGGGGAGCTGGGTCTGTGATGCTTCACCTGCTGCCATACTGATTAAAAGGTTAAGTGACTAATCAGCAAATACGTTTACATGCACTTTAATAATTAGATATTAAGGCAGAGCACGGCAAGTCATGTAAACACTTTAATCTGCTTATCTTAATCAGCGTAAGGTCAAAATCGAAGTATGCATAGGCCTATTAAAACACCTGGTTTTCTGAGCAATCTTTTGAACTATTAGAACATGTAAACAGCTTAAAAATCGGCATCCAGCTGTGCAAGTCTCCCTCGACGTTGAGTTCGGCAAAACTGAACAAGTGCATCTTCCAAATAGTTTTCACAAACGTCATATGCCCGAACTCAGAATCAAACAGGCATAGCAAAATAACATGGTCACTGTGGTAGAAAGTTTTTGTTTTTTAAAGGCGTTTATCTGCATTCATCAGGTAGCCTGATTTCAGATGTGTCCATGTAAACAGGATTATTAGGGAAATCGTTATTTTTGCAAAGCATGTAAACAGTTTAAAACAAACTATTATATTAAATCTGACTATCCCCAATAATCTTATTGTGGGCATGTACAGTGGGGCAAAAAAGTATTTAGTCAGCCACCAATTATGCAAGTTCTCCCACTTCAAAAGATGAGAGAAGCCTGTAATTTTCATCATAGGTGTACTTCAACTATGACAGACAAAATGAGAAAAAAAAATCCAGAAAATCACATCGTAGGATTTTTAATGAATTTATTTGCAAATTATGGTGAAAGTCTTGTGTGGTCATGTCTCGTAAAAGCATTACCATCAGTGCCGGTTAGGTTATCATCATTATTCCCTGAGCTGAGACACAGCGGGGTGTGTGAGGCAGGACGGAGTAGCACTGTCTGTCTCTTTGCTATGTGGAAGAGGAGCAGGAGTATGTGTGAGGAGAGTGAAAAGTGTAGGTCCGGAGGATGTGATTACAATGGAGTGGGAGGGCAAATTATGTGAGTGAAGTGGGAGTGTGTGAGTGTGTGTGGTGAGAGTGGAGTGTGTGAGTGTTCTGTGAGAGTGGAGTGAGTGTGTGAACACTCTGGCAGAGAGGTGTGTATCAGGTGCGAGTGGAGCATGTGAAATGTGTTTGTGTGAGGTCAGGACTCCAGAGCTGTTGAGGTTAAGCACAGCACTCTTACCGAGGAATCTCAAATTCTGTTTGGTTTTATCTATAAAGCTATATTTTTCCTGGTAAATAAATGAAATAGGCAGTCAATTGCAACCATTATCACTCTAAGGGGTAGGCAAAATACTGTCGATGTCGAGAGAGGGAGAGAGAGGAGGTACATTTTTGTATAGATGTATCATCAATGAATAAGGCTATGCTGTTTTGCAAGGGGGATAAATGTGTAATTTAAAAAATGAATTGGCTGTTTTGAAACAGGCTGTGTTTACACAGGAAGCCCAATTGAAAGGCTGGTCATGGCTCGCATCAACACCATTATCCCAGAAACCCTAGACCCACTTCAATTTGCATACCGCCCCAACAGATGATGCAATCTCTATTTCACTCAACACTGCCCTTCCCACCTGGACAAAAGGAACACCTATTTGAGAACACTATTCATTGACTACAGCTCAGCGTTCAACACCACAGTGCCCTCAAAGCTCATCACTAAGCTAAGGACCCTTGAACTAAACACCTCCCTCTGCAACTGTATTCTGGACTTCCTGATGGGCCGCCCCCAGGTGGTGGTAAGGGTAGGTAACAACACATCCAACACGCTGATCCTCAGCACAGGGGCCCCTCAGGGGTGTGTGCTCAGTCCCCTCCTGTACTCCCTGTTCACTCATGACTGCATGGCCAGGCACAACTCCAACACCATCATTACATTTTCAGATGACAACGGTGATAGGTCTGATCAACAACGATGACACAGCCTATAGGGAGTAGGTCAGAGACCTGACCGTATAGTGCCAGGACAACAACCTCTCCCTCAACATGATCAAAACAAAAGGAGATGATTGTGAACTACAGGAAAAGGAGGACCGAGCAAGCCCCCATTCTGTTCGACGGGGCTGCAGTGGAGCAGGTTGAGAGCTTCAAGTTCCTTGGTGTCAACATCACCAACAAACTGTCATGGTCCAAACATACGAAGACAGTCGTGAAGAAGACAAACCCTATTCCCCCTCAGGAGACCTCAAATCCTCAAAAGGTTATACAGCTGCAACATCACTGCCTGGTATGGCAACAGCTCGCCCTCCGACCGCAAGGCACTACAGAGGGTAGTGGGAACAGCCCAGTATATCACCGAGGCCAAGATTCCTGCCATCCAGGACCTCTATGCCAGGCGGTGTCAGAGGAAGGCCCTACAATTGTCAAAGACTCCAGCCACCCTAGTCATAGAAATCAAATGTAGACCGCATTATCTACCAAGAGAATTCTCTTCGATTATAATCACAGCCGTATATATCCCCCCCCCCCCCAAGCAGACACATCGATGGCTCTGAACGAACTTTATTTAACTCTTTGCAAACTGGAAACCATTTATCCGGAGGCTGCATTCATTGTAGCTGGGGATTTTAACAAGGCTAATCTGAAAACAAGACTCCCTAAATTTTATCAGCATATCGATTGCGCAACCAGGGGTGGAAAAACCTTGGATCATTGTTACTCTAACTTCCGCGACGCATATAATGCCCTGCCCCGCCCCCCTTTCGGAAAAGCTGACCACGACTCCATTTGGCTGATCCCTGCCTACAGACAGAAACTAAAACTAGAGGCTCCCACGCTGAGGTCTGTCCAACGCTGGTCCGACCAAGCTGACTCCACACTCCAAGACTGCTTCCATCAAGTGGACTGGGATATGTTTCGTATTGCGTCAGATAACAACATTGACGAATACGCTGATTCGGTGTGCGAGTTCATTAGAACGTGCGTTGAAGATGTCGTTCCCATAGCAACGATTAAAACATTCCCTAACCAGAAACCGTGGATTGATGGCAGCATTCGCGTGAAACTGAAAGCGCGAACCACTGCTTTTAATCAGGGCAAGGTGTCTGGTAACATGACCGAATACAAACAGTGTAGCTATTCCCTCCGCAAGGCTATCAAACAAGCTAAGCGTCAGTACAGAGACAAAGTAGAATCTCAATTCAACGGCTCAGACACAAGAGGCATGTGGCAGGTTCTACAGTCAATCACGGACTACAGGAAGAAATCCAGCCCAGTCACGGACCAGGATGTCTTGCTCCCAGGCAGACTAAATAACTTTTTTGCCCGCTTTGAGGACAATACAGTGCCACTGACACGGCCTGCATCAAAAACATGCGGTCTCTCCTTCACTGCAGCCGAGGTGAGTAAGACATTTAAACGTGTTAACCCTCGCAAGGCTGCAGGCCCAGACGGCATCCCCAGCCGCGCCCTCAGAGCATGCGCAGACCAGCTGGCCGGTGTGTTTACGGACATATTCAATCAATCCCTATACCAGTCTGCTGTTCCCACATGCTTCAAGAGGGCCACCATTGTTCCTGTTCCCAAGAAAGCTAAGGTAACTGAGCTAAACGACTACCGCCCCGTAGCACTCACTTCCGTCATCATGAAGTGCTTGGAGAGACTAGTCAAGGACCATATCACCTCCACCCTACCTGACACCCTAGACCCACTCCAATTTGCTTACCGCCCAAATAGGTCCACAGACGATGCAATCTCAACCACACTGCACACTGCCCTAACCGATCTGGACAAGAGGAATACCTATGTGAGAATGCTGTTCATCGACTTCAGCTCGGCATTCAACACCATAGTACCCTTCAAGCTCGTCATCAAGCTCGAGACCCTGGGTCTCGACCCAGCCCTGTGCAACTGGGTACTGGACTTACTGACGGGCCGCCCCCAGGTGGTGAGGGTAGGTAACAACATCTCCTCCCCTCTGATCCTCAACACTGGGGCCCCACAATGGTGCGTTCTGAGCCCTCTCCTGTACTCCCTGTTCACCCTCGACTGCGTGGCCACGCACGCCTCCAACTCAATCATCAAGTTTGCGGACGACACAACAGTGGTAGGCTTGATTACCAACAACGACGAGACGGCCTACAGGAGGAGGTGAGGGCCCTCGGAGTGTGGTGTCAGGAAAATAGGTGTCAACAAAACTAAGAAGATGATTGTGGACTTCAGGAAACAGCAGAGGGAACACCCCCCTATCCACATCGATGGAACAGTAGTGGAGAGGGTAGCAAGTTAAGTTCCTCGGCATACACATCACAGACAAACTGAATTGGTCCACTCACACAGACAGCATCGTGAAGAAGGCGCAGCAGCGCCTCTTCAACCTCAGGAGGCTGAAGAAATTTGGCTTGTCACCAAAAGCACTCAAACTTCTACAGATGCACAATCGAGAGCATCCTGGCGGGCTGTATCACCGCCTGGCATCACCGGGGGCAAAACTGCCCTCCGACACCTCAACCGTTACAGGAAGGCCATAAAGATCTCAAGGACATCAACCAGAGCCACTGGTTATAGTGAGGTCTGCCACAACGTCTCATCACCGGGGGGGCAAACTACCTGCCCTCCAGGACACCTACACCACCTGATGTTACAGGAAGGCCATAAAGATCATCAAGGACATCAACCACCCGAGCCTGTTATAATCTCTACCGGCACAGCCAGAAGAGGACTACCACATAGCCGGTTCCTCTCTAGGTTTCTTCCTAGGTTTTGGCCTTTCTAGGGAGTTTTCCTAGCCACCGTGAGGTTTTTTCCTGCTGCCTGTTCACCCCGCTATCATCCAGAAGGCGAGGTACAGCACTTTGAGATATCAGCTGATGTACGAAGGGCATTTGTTCACAGGTGCATCAAAGCTGGCTGGGACCGAGAGACTGAAAAACAGCTTCTATCTCAAGGCCATCAGACTGTTAAACAGCCACCACTGACATTGAGTGGCCGCTGCCAACACACTGACACTGACTCAACTCCAGCCACTTTAATAATGGGAATTGATGGGAATGATGTAAATATATCACTAGCCACTTTAAACAATGCTACCTTATATAATGTTACTTACCCTACATTATTCATCTCATATGCATACGTATATACTGTACTCTATATCATCGACTGCATCCTTATGTAATACATGTATCACTAGCCACTAACTATGCCACTTTGTTTACATACTCATCTATGTATATACTGTACTCGATACCATCTACTGTATCTTGCCTATGCTGCTGCTCTGTACCATCACTCATTCATATATCCTTATGTACATATTCTTTATCCCCTTACACTGTGTATAAGACAGTAGTTTAGGAATTGTTAGTTAGATTACTTGTTGGTTATTACTGCATTGTCGGAACTGGAAGCACAAGCATTTCGCTACACTCGCATTAACATCTGCTAACCATGTGTATGTGACAAATAAAATGTGATTTGATTATCTCTGCTACCACATGGCAAGCGGTACCAGAGCGCCAAGTCGAGGTCCAAAAGGCTTCTTAACAGCTTCTACCCCCAAGCCATAAGACTCCTGAACAGCTAATCAAAGGTCTACCCAGACCCCTCTTTCATACTGCTGTTACTCTGTTTACCATCTATGCATAGTCACTTTAACTCTACCTACATGTACATATCACCTCGATTAACTGGTGCCCCCGCACCGATACCCCCCGTATATAGCCTCGCTACTGTTATTTTACTGCTGCTGTTTAATTATTTGTTTAATTAATGATGTATTACTTAATTTTTACTTAACACTTTTTCTTAAGGACTTGTAATTAAGCATTTCACTGTAAGGTCTACCTACACGTGTTGTATTTGGCGCATGTGACAAATACATTTTTATTTGATTTCTGATCTTTTTCCCCAATTATTGGCAAAAGAGCCTCTGTAAACGCAGCCAGAGTCAACTGTTCTGAAAAATTGGCTACATTGTTCCGTACTCCTTCAGGATCGGAGTCCTGTCCGCGGGACGGTTGAGCTTACATAGGCTGTGATTAGCAAGAGGTTGTAAGAAACCAAAAACAAATCCCAGGACATAAACATATCTGATATGGGCAGAAAGCTTACATTCTTGTTAATCTAACTGCACTATCCAATTTACAGTAGCTAGTAGAGTGAAAGAATATAATGCTATCATTTGAGGAAAGTGCACAATTATGAACATGAAAATGTGTGAATAAACAAATTAGGCACATTTGGGCAGTCTTGACACAACATTTTGAATAGATAAGCAAGATTTCACTGAATCACTAAAACAATGCATATAGTGCTGCCATCTAGTGGCCAAAGCCTAAATGTTGCCTGGGCTAGAATAATACATTATGGCCTTTCTCTTTTATTTCAAAGATGGTACAAAAGAAAATACAAAAGAACAGTTTTTTTTCTCTATATTATCCTTTTACCAGATACAATGTGTTAAATTCTCCTACATTCCTTTTACATTTCCACAAACTTCAAAGTGTTTCCTTTCAGGTAGCCTAGTGGCTAGCGCATTGGACTAGTAACCGAAAGGTTGCAAGATTGAATCCCCGAGCTGACAAGGTAAAAATCGTTCTGCATCTGAACAAGGTAGTTAACCCACTGTTTCTAGGCAGTCATTGAAAATAAGAAAAATTGAAAATCATAATTTGACTTGCCTTGTTAAATAAAAAGGTTAAATTTAAAAAAAAATGGTACCAACAATATGCATATCCTTGCTTCAGGGCCTGAGCTACAGGCAGTTAAGATTTGGTTCTGTCATTTTAGGCAAAAAGTTGCAGATCCATTAGAGGTTTTAAGCAATTGATAAGAAACTTACTGCCATTGTATACAACTAGGCAGTTAATGTACACCATTATCTCTATCTTACGTTCACTTCACTCTTCAAATAGCATCACACTAAGCTGTGTTGAAACTCAGTTCTTTCATGAATGGCTCTTGAATTCATGTGAATAGAGTGGCATCAATGACTAGCACATCTTTCATACCGCTCTGCTAAATCCCAGTAAGTGTCTTAAAAGCAGGCATTCATCGCTTGCTGAAATGACGCATACAAAAAAGTATCATATCAAATTTTATTTGGTCACGTGCGCCGACTACAACAGTGAAATGCTTACTTTACAATCCCTTAACCAACAATATAATTTTACAAAAAATACCACAAAAAAAATGTATAAACAAAAGTAACAAATAATTAAAGAACAGCAGTAAAATAACAATAGCGAGGCTATATATAGGGGGTACCGGTACAGAGTCAATGTGCGGGGTAGGTTGAATTATTAAAGTGACTATGCATTGAGAGTAGTAGCAGCGTGTGATCATTAGATCACATGACCCCAGGTCAGATTTTAGATTGCATTTCTGAAAGTGCAGAGATTCATATCAGGGCCCATAATAATATAGTGTTTCAGAGTAGGAGTGTGAATCTAGGATCAGGTCCCCCTTGTCTGCATGTAATCGTATGCATTATGATCTATATGATTGTGTATGATTGAATGTATGGCACAGAGTGCCCATGTCCCGTGTTTTGCCCTGCAGCCACTTGCCTACTGATAGGATCAATGTTCCATTGTGGTCCTCTACCATGTTCTACCTTTCCCAACTCTAATTTCATGAGATCGGTCTCCATGGTAACGCCAGTTGGCCTATGTCCCTTGACACCCTTCAAAGTCCTTATCCAAACCACAGCAACGGAAGGGCACACACACAAGTTGAAATACAAGTTCTCGCTCGGCTTGGGCGGTATACCATATAATCGGGGTATTTGGAAATAGCCACAGGATGATTCTTCAATACCGTCAACAATTATGTTTTTTTTTCATAAATTTGATTATTTGTAGCTACTTTTTAAGTAAATACCTGCAGTCAACTTCTGTTCACGTGGTGTTTGTTTACAAGCACACAATAACAAGACCGGAGCCTTGTGAGTCACTCACTATTGTGCAGCACACGCAAAGTGATCTGATGCTGCCACCACGTTTCACTGTAGGGATGGTGCCGGGTTTCTTCTAATGTTACGCTTGGCATTCAGGCCAAAGAGTTCAATCTTGGTTTCATCAGACCAGAGAATCTTGCTTCTCATGGTCTGAGTGTGCTTTGGGTGCATTTTAGCAAACTCCAAGTGGGCTGTCATGTGCCTTTTACTGAGGAGTGGCTTCCGTCTGGTAACTCTATGATAAAGACCTGATTGGTGGATTGCTGCAGAGATGGTCATCCTTCTGGAAGGTTCTCCCATCTCCACAGAGAAACTGGAGCTCTGTCAGAGTGACCATCGGGTTCTTGGTCACCTCCCTGACCAAGGCCCTTCTCCCCCACTTGCTTTTGCCGGGCGGCCAGCTCTAGGAAGTCTTGATGATTCCAAACTTATTCCATTTAAGGCCACTGTGTTCTTGGGGACCTTCAATGCTGCAGATATGTTTTTGGTACAGTTCCCCAGATCTGTGCCTCGACACAATCCTGTCTCAGAGCTCTACGGACAATTCCTTCGACCTCATGGCTTGGTTTTTGAGCTAATATGCCCTGTCAACTGTGGGACCTTATATAGACATGTGTGTTCCTTTCCAAATCATGTCCAATCAATTGAATTTACCACGGGTGAGCTCCAATCAAGTTGAAGAAACATCAAGGATGATCAATGGAAACAGGATGCATCTGAAATCAAATTTGAGTCTCATTCAGGGTCTGAATACGTAAATAAGGTATGTTTTTTAATTGTAATACGTTTGGGGAGGGGTGGTAGGCTTGGGGGAAGAAAAAAAATGGGGATTGGAAAAGTTTAGACAATTACATTGATAGAAAAGACAATCTGCAATATTGAAGCTGAACTACCACCACAAAAAAAAACCATGTATATTCTCACACAGACCCAGTCTTTTCATTCAAGGGAAACCGTGTCATCATCCGCTCCCCTGACATTCCACAATAATCCCACCTGTCACCATGGACACCACAAGGAGAAAGATGGCTTTGAGAAAATAAGAATACAGGGTTCAGAGCAATTTCCTCTATTGCCCTGGGTGACAGCTACTGAGCCAGGAGCCACGCTCAGGGGTTAACTTAAGAGAGGTGTGGGAGTATATAACATTAAAGGACACACTTTTCTTTTCCCCACTGAATGAAAGTGCGGGTCTGAAGAGTTGAAAGGGCTACGGCTGCCGCACTGCAGTTAGTGGTCCTCCTATGATTACTCTTCAAAGCCTCCCACAGCCTGTTTGAAGTCAAGGATCTACATGATGCTTTATCACTCCAGGACGTTGGGAATCTGTGTGTGTAGGGTTTTTATGTTTGATTTCGAGATACAACTTATGCCAAACAGATCTAGCTAGTGCCCATTAGTATCCTGCAACCTTTCATGGGCTCGGTGGTTTAGTCAAGCTTTGATCCTTTACTTAGGAAACCTTTGCGATGACTTCAACAAACACAGCTTGACTGCTTCCTTTGCATGTCGTGGCTAAGGGTTTGCCCCAAATGGCACCCTATTCCCTTTTAGTGGACTTTTGTAGTGCACTATTCACTTTTAGTGCACAGAGCACCATATGGCTTGTCAAAAGTAATTCACTAAAAGAAGAAAAAAGAGGTGCCATTTGGCACACAGGGAAAACGTTCTACTAGCGTAGTTTTGGATCTGCTACATTAGAAGAGTAGAACTTTAAAAAGGGATAAAAATCTGTCCAGTTTTGATGTGCTGCTCCTTTGAGAACAGAAGGATCTCTTGCATCTCACAGTCAAAGCATATCGGTCTCAGTCAGTGAAGGAACCAGACGAGGTTGATGCACTATGAAGATTGAATAAACAGAGATTTGAACAAAGATGTTTGTTTTTCCACAGTGAGCATGCATGACAACTTGTCATTGAGCAGCAAAATGTTCAGACATTAAACAACAGTCAAGCTCAATTTGTCGTCTTTTCAAGTGTTTCGGTTTTAACACGCATATTCAGCAGTTTCTTTCTGAATGAGCACCTTGAAGAAGTTGCAGAGCTTCTACTGTTTAGCATTTCAGTTGCATCTCTTGGCCAAACATGAGAAGTGTATTAGGGCTGTTAGTCCATCTGCTCTCGCTCCAAGGTGAAGTATCCTTTAAGTACAGAAATAGGATCAGCCCCCCCCACCCCACCCTTAACCATTTGTGGGGATTTTTTTTTTTTTTAACTGACCCAAGATCAGCATCTAGGGACAACTTCTCTGCTCTCACACAGAAACACACAGGTGTCACACAATGGCTATCTGAGAAGCCTTACTTCAACAGCAACAGGGTTGTATACACTAGGCCCAAAATGGAAGAAAACTGACAAAAATAGGGATCTACTATCTTAACTTGTCCAACAAGAAACACTAGTTTTCTATTGCAAAACATTTTGGTAGTGTGCCCTAATTAATATGACCCAGGGTCCGTTAGACTGCAACTGCTCGATTCCAAATCCATTTTCATTCCCTATCCCCCTAGTGCCCAGGCATTAGAAAGGCTAATGGACTGTAGGTACAAACAATCCTTTTTACATAAACACCCAAGGGCTAGGTTTGGGTGTGTGCGTGTGTGTGTGTGGGAGGAGGAAACAGGAGAGTGTGAGTATTTTAACATGGCTGCGCCCACATATGTACCGCAGAACAGCAGACTCTCCCAGTTCCCATGACAACAGGTAAGTCACTCAGATCTTCTTTACTTGCTACTTTGTGCACGGCATGTACAATTATGTACAAAAAAATACAGAACAATTATCTTGCGATTGAACAACATTTGCATGAATAAAATCAGCCTCGTCTCACAGACTGACGGAGCAGTGGAAAGGTTTTGAAGACATGCTGCTTAAAGGGAGACTGACTGAACACAATGACTGCGTGTGTTTTTCTGGTGCTCATTATGAATACATGAGATTTGGGTCTTGGCGGTGTGGTTCGATGTGGGTGTGTTATGTTTGTGTTTTGTCCCTCCCGAGTCACCGTAGCAACAACCGTCACTCACTTCCTCCAAATAGTCAGAATGAATCTAAGATAATTCAAGAAACCTGTAATAAATTGACATTTTTGCCAATGTCTTAATAGCACAATTTTACATCCAGCTAAGTTGTTTGGTGCACTACTTCTCAAGTAAGAAAATGTGCATGAAAAACTAGTCGGTGCCCTGCATACAGTTTCTTTGTCAATGAAGCTAGTAGTAGCTAGCATGCACATTAAGCTGCCGGGCCACGTTAGCTAAATAAGCTTATAAAGTCACTTGCGAGAAGCGGTGTGCGCTTCGTTGATGTTTTTACAACTTTCTCACTATCCAGTGTGTCTGACAGTGTTTGATAGCGAATCATGATACAAAACAGGTCACGGCGGGACACAAGACGCTCGCAAATGGAATTTTGACAAGTGACAGTGCATCATCTCAATTCTCATTTTGCCCAAAAATGTGGCAGACTCGAGTGATCACTATCAAAAACATCCGCAATTGGCCACCCCATAAAAGGGCTTAGAGGCCAAATGTTCTTTCAACAACATAACACTGGCGCCGTGTTGTCTTATGTAAACAGGTCTGTGGCGCAGCGTAATGGGCAAGGCTGTCTCAATAGCTGTGCTCGAGAGCATCAAGTCCATGATGCATTGTGGTGACTGAGCTACAAATAATAATGAGTAGTTATTTATGCTGCTAAATGTAGTCTGCAAATGTCGAACAAGCCCAATGTCTCTAGGTTCTGGCTGCTATGATTGGATAGAGCGCCGTCAGCACAGCCGTTTCTCTGGGCATGACAATTCTACCATCTTGTGTAAGTAAGAAAGTGGGCATCATTGTAATCCAAGCCCAACCCTCATGTAAGTTTAAATGTAAATGTAAGTCATGACAAACTCCATTACACAAATCTCACAAAACTCTGTTTTGGAATATACATTTACATTTAAGTCATTTAGCAGACGCTCTTATCCAGAGCGACTTACAAATTGGTGCATTCACTGGTTTATATGACCAAAATTATCCTACTTACACTTCAGTCATTTTTGGCACAAACAAATGTTTGACTAATATTGATGCTACATAGGCTGTTTTGAACCTTTTTAATCTGAGAAGTTGGTTATTAGATTCAGTTGTGCTTTAACGTTTTGTGGGTAGCCTAATATGGTATCGTAGCAATTAGAAGTAAAACTGTCACACTCAAAGTTGACCCTCAGAGTAGGGTGAAGTTGCCCCTACACACTGACCTTGCGTCAATTTCGCATTTACCCCAATAATGGGTAAGTTAGGATAGAGGAAGGGGAAGCTGATCCTAGCTCTGTACATAGGGGGAAGCGTCACCGCCGGAGCATCGACTCTCCTTCTGATTACCTCTAGTGACCTTTTGATGACCATACTTCTGTCCTTTGTAGCACGGCTGGATAGTGACAGGTCTGACAACCCATTTTAGCGCAAAAATCAAGGTGATTTTATCATAAACAACCAGAAGTTACAAAAACATGGCAGAGCACTTTATCCCAAGCGAGTTTGAAGCTGGGCATAGACACACTTCAGACATCTTCCCATGGACATCCCAGAGGCAAAACAAACATTTGGAAATTAACGCGGTTCTGAATAATATCCTCAGGTTGTGTTTGGTTAGTGCTATCAAAATGGCGGCCATTATTTGTAAAGGGAGATGGGACATTCAAAGGCATTAAGGGAAACGTCGCTAAAGATTTAGTGATTTTATTTTTATTTCTACAGCGAGCACGGATGACACTTGGATGACTAACAAATTAGCTGTAGAATTAGCAAAGAATTTGAATAAATCATGACACATCTAAAATGGCCACAACGATCAACAATCAATTCAATAAATGAGATGAATACACCCCCAATGCTCAGAGACCAATGAGAAACATTACTCTAGCACACACAATTTCGCCTGGAACCCAGACTGATCTGCTTCATTTCACAAAATTAGTCATCCCACCGCTGAAACCCATTTGAGCCTATGTCTGTAATGACAGGCATTATTTAAAAAATAAAATTAAGTCAGCCAATCACCCAATCACAAGACAAACTAATCCAAAGTACAGTCTGACCATGTGGGTTTCCATGCTAAAAATCACCCATAGTATCTGAGGATGCTAATTGGACCACTTATTTTCAACCCATTCCAAGTACCCGGCTATTAGGGTCTGCATCCCAAATGGCACCCTATTCCCTTACACAGTGCACTAGTTTTGACCAGGACCCAAAAGTGGTGCACTATGTACAGAATATGTTGCCATTTGGGACTCAAGACAAATAAAGCGTACAGAGAATATATGAGATAAGAATTGAGGTTTCCTCCCAGGACTGCAAAGTAAGACTGTGGTGGTGTACGTGGTGGTGTACGTGACTGTTCATAAGACACTTCTTGGAACACTGTCTTGTCTTCCATGAAGGCCCCTGGGTAGAGGTAAAGAAGAGCTGATGTGTGTGTGTGTGTGTAGGGTCACCGGGGAGACCGCACACTGTTACAGTCCTCAACCATCTCAAACAGGAAGTGATGCGGTCCACTTCGGCGTGCGATTTCACTAGCCGTCTCCCTGCTATTGCTCTGAAGCTCCGCCTTGATGTGGCGCTGCGATAGGAGGAACTCCAGTGTGTGGGCAGAGCCCGGTCCAGGGTGGGAGGCAGCTAGATGGAGCGCTGTGAGGCCGCCGTTGGTCTGGGCGTTCAACTCCGCCCCTTGGCGCAACAGGAGGGACGCAGTGGCAACTTGGCCCCAGCGACAGGCGCTGTGTAGGGGCGTCCAGCCGTCGGCAGTGCGGGAGTTAACTTCGGTGCCCGCTGCCAACAGGGTAGAGGCCGTGGCGGCGTGACCTCCGTAGGCCGCACGGTGCAACGGAGTATAGCCGTCCTCGTCCTGGCAATGCGCAAGCAAGGGGTCGACCGAGAGCAGCCGCTTCACCGTTGGCAGCTTAAAGTGGCAGAGAGAGAGAATATTTGCATTTTAACTGACCTTTATGGAACTCTTCAACATGTCATGAAACAGCCGAAAGGCAGATGCATTTCATGAAGAATCTAAAAGCAAGGCCAGAAAAATAGAGATATAAAACCCCACCCTGGCCCCTGTTATTGCCTCTGGATCCACAGAGAAAGATGGAGATGTAAAGTTATTTCTGCACAGGTTTGACAGGGGGAACAAAGAAGAGCTCTAGGGGATTCTTTCTTCCCCCCTTCCTTCCATTTATTAAAATCTCACAAACACTTGATACCAGTGAGACACATCATGACACTCACCCACACACAAGGACACACACAGTAATCAGAGGCTTTCTGTGCTGTTCTGTTCCAATCTTAAGCAGTGATCAGACGTCTAAACGGAGACGCATTCATTATACTCTCACAGCTCATTCACTGTTGATTTGAACAAACATTTCTAGAAATATTGGCCCATGATATCAAACTCTTCCAGTGACGAAGACATGGACGTCTCATGATAGGCTGTGGTAGGTAAGCAAAATAGGTCAAATTTGAGCACCGGATTTGCAACAAAGATGTTTGACGACACGTCAATTTCACAACAATTTGGCCCTGGATGACCAGCTCCAGGATGGTAGGTTCAACACCAAAACTTGTTGTACGCTTTTCACGTTCACAAGTCTCTCTGGGTAAATTGCAAATCAATAAGTTCAAATTCATCCATACTCAACTACGCTACATTTTAGTGACTTTACATCTACATGTCCCTTCCCTTGATCTTGGACACATCCCTTGACAAGACCAAAGAGCCAGGAAGTTAGTCCAGGACATGGGAGCGAAGGTAAGTGCTGGGTCGTATTCACAACACATCAAAAAACTAAAAAATGTTTTGACAAAAACTGAGGGACGACCTGAACTTGTTTTAGTTATTAAAAAAAAAGGTTTTCCTTTGCAAAACGTTTCGCTTCAGTGTGCCATAGTGTCTGCAGCAGAGGGACAAGAGAGAGGCGTGAGAAAACAAGTTTTGATCAGGAAAACAGATTGTTTCCCTATTTAAAAAGAAGATGGAGAAGAAGCTATGAAGGAAAAAATACTAGAGTTTTGGTATCGGTACAGCCAACTAGCGGAAAAATTATACTGCGATATTGCCAAAACCTTATCGCCAAAATAATATACCGATATTTAACTGTATCGACGACGACCCCCCCCCCCCGACCACTTCTTCACATGCACACACATACACACGTTCAGATGACTTTTAGTGTCCAACTGTTACTTTGGAGTAATATGTTAGGAACATCAAATCCCAATTAAACCACAGTATCAAATCACAATACATATAGAATCGTAAGAATAGCAATACATATAAATCGGCACCTAAGTATCATGACAACATAGTATCGTAAGTTCCCTGGCAATTCCCAACCCTAGTGAGAAGGTGTGTGTAGTTTGCATGTCACACTCACTCTGTTATTCTCTGCCGCCCACAGCATTAGCTCCTCCGGTCGGTCTTTCAGCTTCTCCTCCTTCTGCTGATACCACTCTTCACTCCTTTCCCCCTCCTCCTCCTCTTCCTCTCCTTCGTCTCCCGGCCAGAGGCTGCATGCTCCGCGGGGGATCAGGTGGTCGTGGGTCTTCAGCAGTTCCAGCTGGTTAAAGCTCTCTGGGAACTCCTCCATACTGTACTAACTGCCCATGCACGCTCACAGTCTACTCAGAATCTGCTGACATAGAGAGGAGATATTGGGTAATTGATATTAATTATCAACAACTTAATTCACTTAAGAGAGAGAGAACAATACATCAATATTTAAAAACATAGGCTACTGCGAGAAAGACCGACAGCTACTTTTTATTAAGGAATGCGATTTGACTGACCAACACTATATACTGAACAAAAATACAAAACCGTAACATGTAAAGTGTTGGTCCCCTGTTTCACGAGCGGAAATAAAAGATCAGCGATTTCACGTTGAATAAATGAATGTGGGAAAAAAAAAATGGTATTTCAGAATGTGGACATACTCGATATTCGACACGATAAGGAGGATAATTACTCCAAGATGTCTGTATTATGTACGGTTCACAGATCATAGAGTATTACAGGAGGCATGTACATGTCTAAAAAGGGCCTAAAATGGCCACTTTCATCATGATTTCCCCCCAAAATAGTTTGTGAAACAAAACTTCAAATTAAGTTACTATGTGAGAATTGCCAGAACAATCGGAGTTGCCAAAAATATTTTTAGAGACTACCCTGGTGTAGAATCACCATATTCAAGTAATTTGTCCCCTTTTGATGTTAGGGATAGGCCCCTGTAATCATGGAAATGTTGCATTGAGAGATGGCAAGTGGAGAGAGAAGATTGTACAGTCATTAAGCATTAACAACTGATTACTGAAGTAGTGTGAGAGAGAAAAAGATCAAGAGAGGAAAGAGAGGAGATACAACAACTTAGAGAGAATTCTGCACTTGACATAATTATGATTTTAGACCAAGATTACTGAAGGTGTGTGTGTGTGTGAGAATGAGAGAGAGGAGACAATACATCAATATACTTAAACAAATCAACAACTTAATTATGGTACTGTGAGAAAGACCAACAGCTAGAACAAAAAAAGATATGGTCCTCGTGGGAAATTTCATGCCAGCGTAGCCTAAAATATTTTTGATATCTCCGGTTGTTCCCGGCAATTCTCACATAGAAACTTCATTGGGAGGAAGGAGGTCTGACAATTTTCAGGAAGAAAATAAATATATATAAAAATTGAGTTTCATTGAGGGATATTATTTTTGACGATATCGTATTATATTGTTTTTACAATATCACAATATTATTTTTGAGCTTAGTTAGCTGTACCTTCGTAACTTATTCTCCATCTTTTTAATAAGGGAGCCAATTTGACTGATCAAAACTCATTTTCTCTTGTCCCTCGGGAGCTGACATATGGTGAGCAATATGTTTGGAAGTGGACAGTTTGATTTCACAGGAGTGTGATTGACGTGGAGTTACATTGTGTTGTTTAAGTGTTCCCTTCATTTTTTTGAGCAGTGTATATATATCACCACTGGTGGAGCCTTGTTTGTCTGTTCAACTGTCAGATCCTTTGGGGTGAATAAACTTGGTTTAAGCTTTCATAGTGTCCGTCAAGTTCGTACTCTGATATTTAGAATCTAACATTGTCGAAAACAAAATAGGCCAAATTAGAATCGTTTTTAGATATTCATATTTATAATGTTGAACCCATTTCTGAATATTTGTATTTCAGAATCTAGACATAATCCATATTTGAGAGAACACTAAGGGGTATGATGACACCAAAATGCTGTCCGTCTCATCAACGGTTTCACAGATCATAGAGCAAGGGGTTGCACGTTTTGTTTTTGGCCCTAGCACATCACAGCTGATTAATAATAATAAACTATAATAATAATAATAACATTTAAATTAAATAAACTAATCATCAAGCTTTGATCATTTGAATCAGCTGTGTAGTGTTAGGGCAAACACCCAAACGTGCACCCCTTGAGGCTCAGAGTTTGAGAAACGCTGTCATGGGGTCTTACTACAGGAGGCATAGGATTAAAAAGGGCCTAAAATGGACAGTTTCATCATGATTTCCCAAAACGTGATACCAGTTTAAAAAGCATGTCAAACATCCTTCCTCCTAAGAAGTTACTATGTGAGAATTGCCAGAACAATCTGAGATACCAAAAAAATATTTTCACACTATGCTGGTGCGAAATCACCCTATTCATTCAAAGTCATTCGTCCCCTTTTGATGTTAGGGATAGACCATTATAGTCATGGAAATCTTGCATTGAGAGATGGGAAGAAAAGATAGTCATTCAGCATTAACAACATGATTACTGAGTGAGAGCGAGACAAGACACTAAAGATATAACCTAGGCCATGTTTGGGTAATTTGTCCCTATATGATGTTATCATGGAAATGTACCAATAACATACTCAGGGAAGTCTAAATATCTGAGTTTTTCCCAAATGAAGTTAAATGGAAATTAAAGCATATTATGTCAAAAAGCCTGGCCTATCGGATTAGGTTGTTTTAGGGTCTAAATCATGAATCCCCATGTGAAGCTAGCCAGAAGGATTACACACACAATACTGTGTGTTCGTAAATTCCCTCTATCTACTCGGATATCAGAGCACTCTCGTTCGAGCAGGGTTGCCACGTCAGCAGTTTTCCCATATTTGGGCAACTTTGAAACCTATGTCGCGGGTGAAAATGTATTGGGACTCGGGTTTTGGGGCTACTTCTAAGGTGCAGCGCGGCCGAAATGGCATTTCTCTTAAAATATATAGATATTTCACTGAGACCTGCTGCTGACTATCAGGCAGTGAGTTGCTGAGTGAGTGAGTGAGTGGTGGGGAGGGCTGTGCGTGAGAGAGCACTGCAGCAGGCAGCTGAGCCCACTATTGGCTGAGTCACTTGAGTGAAAGGAGACAGAGCAGCAAGCGCGCACGTCGTGACAACTTCTTACCAGTTGTCGGTAGGCCATTTAGATTGTCATTATGGAGACACCTATTTTTTTCACATAAAACATTAACACGCTAGAACTGATACGCATAAAAAATGGCGACAAAGCACTGGATAAAGACTTTGGGAGCACACAAAAAATAAGCTATTTTTCATGCCTTTCAAATTAAATTTTATTGGTCACGTACACATTTTTTGCAGATGTTATAGCGGGTATAGAGAAATACTTAAGTTCCTTGCTCCAACAGTTCAGTAGTATCTAACAATTCACAAAAATACAAACAAATCTAAAAGCAAAAGAATGGAATTAAGAAATATAGAAATATTATATATACAAATACAGTAGAATAGAATACAGTATATACATATGAGATGAGTAATGCAGTATGTAAACATTATTATAGTGACTATTGTTCCATTATTAAAGTGGCCATTGATTCCATGTCTATAATATATGGGGTAGCAGCCTCTAAGGTGCAGGGTTGAGTAGCCGGGTGGTAGCCGGCTAGTGGTGGCTATTTAACAGTCTAATGACCTTGAGATAGAAGCTGTTTTTCAGTCTCTCAGTCCCATCTTTGATGCACCTGTACTGACCTTTCCTTCTAGCAGGGTGAACAGGCCTTGGCTGGGGTGGTTTATGTCCTTGATTATCATTTCGGCCTTCCTGTGACATCGGGTGCTGTAGGTGTCCTGGAGGGAAGGCAGTGTGCCCCCGGTGATGCATTGGGTAGACTGCACCATCCTCTGGAGAGCCCTGTGGTTGTATGCGGTGCAGTTGCCGTACCAGGCGGTGACACAGCCAGACAGGATGCTCTCAATTGTGCATCTGTAAAACTTTGATGGTCTTAGGGGCCAAGCCGAAGTTCTTCAGCCTGCTGAAGTTGAACAGGTGCTGTTGCGCCCTTGTCACCACACTGTCTGCGTGAGTGGACCATTTCAGATTGTCAGTGATATGTACGATGAGGAACTTAAAGCTTTCCACCTTCTTCACTGTGGTCCCGTCGATGTGGATAGGGGTGTGCTCCCTCTGCTGTTTCCTCAAGTCCACGATCAGCTCCTTCGTTTTGTTGACATTGTGGTTATTTTCCTGTCACCACTCCGCCAGGGCCCTCACCTCCTCCTTGTAGGCTGTCTCGTCATCGTTGGTAACCAGGCCGTGTGTCATCTGCAAATTTGATGCTTGAGTTGGAGGCGTGCGTGGCCACGCAGTCATGGTTGAACAAGGAGTACAGGAGGGATCTGAGCACACACCCTTGTGGGGTCACTGTGTTGAGGATAAGTGAAGTGAAGATGTTGTTTCCTACCTTCACCACCTGGGGGCGGCCCATCAGGAACTCCAGGACCCAGTTGCACAGGGCAGGGTTCAAACCCAGGCCCCCCCGAGGTTAATAATGAGCTTGGAGGGTACTATGGTGTTGAAGGTTGAGCTTTATTCAATGAACAGCATTCTTACATAGGTATTCCTCTTGACCAGATGGGAAAGGGCGGTGTACAATGCGATGGCAATTGCATTGTCTGTGGATCTATTGGGGCGGTAAGCAAATTGAAGTGGGTGTCAGGTAAGGTAGAGGTGCTATGATTCTTAACTAGCCTCTCAAAGCACTTCATGATGACCGAAGTGAATGCTAAGGGGCAATAGTCATTTAGTTCAGTAACCTTTGCTTTCTTGTGTACAGGAACAATGGTGGACATCTTGAAGCAAGTGGGGACAGCACCTAAGATAGGGAGAGATTGAATATGTCCCTTAATACTCCAGCCAGCTGGTGTGAGCATGCTCTGATGACATGGCTAGGGTTGCCATCCTGGCCAGCAGCCTTGGGAGGGTTAACACGCTTAAATGTCGTACCTCGTAAGAACGAGAGCAGGCCGTGTCGGTGGCACGGTTATTCTCAAAGCGGTGTGGAAGGTGTTTAACTTGTCCAGGAGCAAGGCGTCGGCGTCCACGGTGATCGAGTGTTTTACCAGAGCGAGTACTACAGTCAATGTGTTGATAGAACTTCGGTAGCATTTCCCTCAAATTTGGTTTGTTAAGATCCCCAGTTACAATGAATGCAGCCTCAGGATACATGGCTTCCAGTTTGCATAATGTCCAGTTTAGTTCCTTGAGGGCAGTTGTGGTATCGGCTTGAGGGGGAATATACACAGCTGTGACTATAATCAAAGAGAATTCTCTTGGGAGGTATATGGTCGCCATTTGATTGTGATGTATTCTAGGTCGGGTGAACAAAAGGACTTGGGTTTCTGTATGTTATCACACCATGGATAGTTATTCATGAAATATACACTCCCGCCCTTCCTCTCTGATAGTTCTTTATTCCTGTCTGCGTACTGTACTGAGAACCCAGCCGGATGTATGGATGGGACAGTATATCCAGAGAGAGCCATGATTCCGTGAAACAAAGTATATTACAGTCCCTGATGCCTCTCTGGAAGGAGATCCTCGCCCTGAGCTTGTCTACTTTATTATCCAGAGACTGAACATTAGACAGTAATATACTCAGAATCAGTGGACTGTGTGCATGCCTCCTGAGTCAGGCTTCAAGTACACTCCAAATACCTCTTCTCCACTTGCAGCGTCTTGGGGTAGCCTCTGGGATAAGTTCAATTTTCCTGGGGGGTACGAACAAAGGATCCAATTTGGGAAAGTTGTAATTCCTGGTCATAATGCTGTTGAGTTACCGCCGCACTGATTTCCAAAAGGTACTTCCAGCTGTATGTAAGAACACAAAAAACCTTCTGGGATAATAATGTAAACTAAATACTACAAAGTTGCATAGGAGCAAGAAGCAGAGCTGCCAAGTCTGTTTGCGACATTTCGCCTTTTGGGTGGGTTTTGAGTAGTCATTGCACTACAAATATCAGTTATACCTGACAACCGTGCATCGGAGTATGCCAGAGCGCAAAATAACTAATGAATTTACAAATGCGGCATAAAAAAAAAAAACTCAGTTATTGCCAGCAGCACAGTTACAGCCACCAACGCTCTAGATAACATGAACACTGCCTAACCAGTTCTGCTTGAGCGAGTAAAATGGTCAGAGTGAGTTGTTCTCTTGTTTGTGTCTGGAAGTACTTTAGCTAACAAGCTAGCGAACGTTAGCTTGAGTGCGGTTGTGAGGTCAGAATGCTCGGATCAACTCTACTCCTCGGCCAGTGTCTGCTCCGACACGGACAATCTCATAAAGCTCTAAATTTACGAACGGCCAAAGCGCACTCCAGAGTGAATTTACTTATCACCCAATGATTTTAATTCAAAGCATAGTCGTAATAATATAGCAGTAAGTATCGTTCCTTGTTAGTTTAACAAGAGAGCAAGACCGTTAACGTTAGTAGTCGAGAAGAAAGCATGAGCTACAACATTTAGAGCCTCGAATGGACAGTGATAGCTTGTAGATGACTACTCTGATATTCGAAAGTTGCTATACCAAAAAAAAAAGCTTAATACCTTACAAATACGCCTTGACTTACTGTGGTAGTAGCTTTCAACAAAACCCTCCTCGAACAGCACTTTACCCCTTTTCCGGGTTTCTCTGGGATATGTCGTCAGTATTTGTTGCATCTAGCGTTGCTGTGCAGAGCGATTTTTAACATATAAGACTGCATTTCCCATAACCACTTCGTAGCACGTGCTCGGAAGTAGAAACACAACTGTGGTGATGTTCCATGTCGTCTATCGAGTATTTGCGCTGCGCAAGTTTTAAAGCCAGACAGAAGCCCCAACAATGACATTCATAGATTATAATATATCATATTTTTTTTTAGATATGTGCTTTTTCATTCATCACTCGTATAAAACAAACTACAACCAAATGCAGAACACTGTACCAGCATATCAGACATGTAGACTATTTTGAGTACGTTGTTGTATACTTTATATCATTACCCTTATAATGATCATAGTTTAATGGAAATAAAATACACAGAAATATTTCATTTAACATAAATAGTAATTAAATGTAACAATACTAAGTAGCCTGCATTGAGTGTGTGGGTGGGTTTGTGTGTCTATTTGCTAAAGCTGGGTCAATGTGCAAAAAACCCAGTGTTTGCATTCCGTGTCTTTGAAAGCTGGCACAGAGGCTGGATATACCTATTAGTCAAAGGGTGTATTCAGTGAGGAGAAATGTTCCGAATATTACAGAAATAAATGTAATTTTCCCTAATGTACATGACAGACAATCTTGTCGGTTATACACGTTTACAGCTGAACATTCTGCAGCCTAACATTACACCCTCCCGATCCAACCCATAGAGTTACAGTTTGCAGTGAACTTCCCTTTCCCCAGATGCATGCACGCACAGGCTTCACACAGTCAGTCAGACAGACAAACGTTTTACATACTTGAACATCTTCAGATTCATGGTAACCATGACTACCCGATAAAGAAAAAGAGAGCCTCACACTCTAAGAGCGCAGATGCAACAATTTAATAACCAACGTTTCACCAGACAAGCTGTCTTCATCAGGGTATAATGACAAACACTGCGGGTTACTAATTTATTTAATTTGGAAGGACACACAGGTGTCTGTAATCATGGCCGGGCGTGGCTTGACGTCACTGGTTGATATACAGATATAAATAGAACATATAAAAAGCATGAATGGATATACGATCATAAATACAATGTGGCTACATAGGCCTACAAAACGTTTACAATGAATAGAAAAATCACAATAATCACAAGAATGGCTTCAGGTCTAAGTCTATGTTGAGACCAAAGGGAGCAAGTGTCTTTAAATTAAATATCTAGGCAGCCTCTCCTTTTAACAATAAATTGTCAAGGTCTCCCCCTCTCCTAGGGGACGTGTTAGATGTTGATATAGCGAAGGGACGAAATAGAGTGGTCCGCTTCCAAAAAGTGGGCCGCAACTGGGTACATGGAGTTAATTCGCTCTTAGTTCCACCTACATAATTTTTACCACAAGGACAAGTTATAAGATAAATAACTGCCTTGGTGGAGCATGATAACACCTTTGATTGGGATCTGTTTCCCTATTTGAGGGTGTTAGAAGGATCTACGTTTGTAAATGCCATGACATTGAGCACAGCAATAACACTTGTAGTTTCCATTCAGTAGAATAGAAGTCTTGTAGTGATGGGTCATTTGCGAAGAGCCGGCTCTTGTAGGTGAACGTTGGGAGCCGACTCGCATATCAGAAGAGACAAATCTGTTTATAAAAATATACCAAAATTAAGATATGAATAATCAAAAGATTTAAATCAATATAATTAACTCATTCAAAGAATGAAAAAAATTAAAAATAATATAGGCTTAAATGCTCAAGTGCACACACATTCCTTCTGTCTGCTCAGACTAACAGCCTCACCTGTTGTTCCTGTCAATCAGACACGCAGTGTCAACCAATGAACCAAAGATGCGTGAGGGAGGGCTGAGCCAACTCACTCACAGTCACACACTTAGCAGCTGAGGAGAGAGAGGAAGGACAGCTGGGAAAACAACAGCTGGAAAATGAGTCGGAAGCGCAGTAGCATTTGGATGCATTTTAATAATGTAGATAAACAATGTTAGAGCACAGTGTAGAATTTGCCAAAACAAAATCTTATATAAAGCCGGTTCTACGCACAAACTACACCGGCATATGCGAACTGTGCACCCAACTGTGAAGCTAGCTGTAGTGGAGCTTGGAGAAACTAGTGGGTCTGCTAGTGATAGTGGTGGAGCCAGCATCTCCACACATATATCCACTCAGTCAAGTAGGCCTACTCCGCGACCCACAGCAACACAGTCTTCTATGGACCAGTTTATGCCAAAGTCTATGTCTGTAGCAAAAGAAGGCCAAACTGATATTGCATTGGCTAAAATGATTGCCACCGATTTCCAGCTATTTTCGATCGTGGAGGACAGAGGATTTAGAAATTATAGTAATAGTCTAAATCCAATGTACACAATTCCAAGCAGTGACAGGTAATATTAATGAACTTATCCTCTGCAGCAGAGGTAACCCTGGTTTTTCCATTCATGTGGCAGTCCTCGTGAGAGCCAGTTTCATCATAGCGCTTCATGGTTTTTGCGACTTCACTTGAAGAAACTTTCAAAGATCTTGAAATGTTCTGGATTGGCTGACCTTCGTGTCTTAAAGTAATGATGGATTATCTTTTCTCTTTGTTTATTTGAGCTGTCCCTGCCATAATATGGACCTGATCTTTTACCAAATTGGGCTATCTTATGTACACCCCCCTACCTTGTCACAACACAACTGATTGGCTCGAACGCATTAAGAAGGAAAGAAATTCCACAAATTAACTTTTAACAAGGCACAGGCATGATTCCATATGTGTTATTTCATATTTCATTTCGATGTCTTCACTATTATTCTACATTGTAGAAAATAGTCAAAATAAAGAAAAACCCTTGAATGATTAGGTGTGTCCAAACTTTTGACTGGTACTGTATATATAAAAAATGGACATGACCAGCAGCCCATGGGCCTGTTTTTTTTAAAGACATTTGCAACATTTTTCTTTGTAATAATCATCTATATTTAGCATTTGGCTGACCAATGGGCAGTGACTGGCCCCTCTACCAAGATGGACCAGCCGGGTTTCTGATTGGCTGAGCTGATGTGGCGTAAATTCACATTCAAAGTCAAAAGGCAATTCATCGACGAGTGCGAGACCCGCTCTGACTCTGTCAGTCACTCAGACAAAATAGATAAACGGGAAGGTGGTGCAGAAAAAGTTTAGAGACCAATACAGGTATCTCGAGAACAATGCTGCTAAATGTGTGAAGTCAACCAACTTATTTGCTGGAAGTTCTGGTTCGCTGGTCCGAGTGCTGTATCTGTGTCTCTGAGAAATGACAGATCAGCTGTTGTGCAGTCAAGGTAGGAAGAAAACAGAGAATGACACACTCACGCACACTGACACAGCTCATTTAGGGCTAATATTTTGGCTGCATATTGTAGGAAATATATTCATACTTAATTTAGTAGGCTAATTAGGGAATGGGGATTCGGGGGAACATTTAGACACTGGGCTACTTACGATATAGCCTAAGGTCATTAGATTGTTTACGGTGCATTTGGAAAGTATTCAGACCCCTTGACTTTTTCCACATTTTATTACGTTTCATTTTGTTACGTTACAACCTTATTCTAAAATGGATTAATCTAGTCATAATACCCCCATATATTCATCTACACACAATACCCCATAATCACAAAGCAAAAACACGTTTTTGAATTTATATGAATTAAAAAAACTGACAATTTACATTTACAAAAGTATTCAGACTCTTTACTCAGGACTTTGTTGAAGCACCTTTGGCAGCGATTACAGCCTCCAGTCTTTTTGGATATGATGCTACAAGCTTAGCACACCTGTACTTGGGGAGTTTCTCACATTCTTCTCCAGAGATCCTCCTAAGCTCTGTCAGGTTGGATGGGGAGCGTCGCTGCACCGCTATTTTCAGGTCTCTCCAGAGATGTTCGATAGGGTTCAAGTCAGGGCTGGCTGGGCCACTCAAGGACATTCAGAGACTTGTTCCGAAGCCACTCCTGGGTGTGTGCTTAGGGTTGTTGTCATGTTGGAAAGTGAACATTCACCCCAGTCTGAGGTCCTGAGCACTCTGGAACAGGTTTTAATCAAGTATCTCTGTGTACTTTGCTCCGTTCAACTTTGCCTCAATCCTGACTAATCTCCCAGTCCCTGCCTCTGAAAAACATCCCCACAGCGTGATTCTGCCACCACCATGTTTCACCGTAGGGATGGTGCCAGGTTTCCTCCAGATGTGAAGCTTGGCATTCAGGCCAAAGAGTTCAATCTTGGTTTCATCAGACCAGAGAATCTTGTTTCTCATGGTCAGAGAGTGCTTTGGGTGCATTTTGGCAAACTCCAAGCTGTCATGTGCCTTTAACTGAAGAGTGGCTTCCGTCTGGCCACTCTACCATAAAGCCTAATTGGT
The DNA here is from genome assembly GCF_023373465.1 of Oncorhynchus keta. NCBI lineage: Eukaryota > Metazoa > Chordata > Actinopteri > Salmoniformes > Salmonidae > Oncorhynchus > Oncorhynchus keta. The sequence continues at coordinate 5,003,874 of NC_068436.1, read as the reverse complement.
GGAGTGTTGCAGAGATGGTGGTCCTTCTGGAAGGTTCTCCCATCTTCACAGAGGAACTCTGGAGCTCTGTCAGAGTGACCATCAGGTTCTTGGTCACCTCCCTGACCAAGGCCCTTCTCCCCGATTGCTCAGTTTGGCTGGGTCTAGGAAGAGTCTTGGTGGGTCCAAACTTCTTCCATTTAAGAATGATGAAGGCCAATGTGTTCATGGGGACCGTCAATGCTGTAGAATGTTTTGATAGCGTTCCCCAGATCTGTGCCTTGACACAATCTTGTCTCGGAGCTCTACGGACAATTCCTTCGACCTCATGGCTTGGTTTTTGCTCTGACATGCACTGTCAACTGTGGGAACTTATATAGACAGGGGTGTGCCTTTCCAAATCATGTCCAATCAATTGAATTTACCACAGGTAGACTCCAATCAAGTTGTTGAAACATCTCAAGGATGATCAATGACAACAGGCTGCACCTGAGCTCAATTTTCGAGTCTCATTTACTTATGTAAATAAGGTATTTCTGTTTTTTATTTTTAATACATTTGCAAACATTTCTAAAAACCTGTTTTCGCTTTATCATTATGGGGTATTCTGTGTAGATTGATGATTTTTTTTTTTTACGTAATCCATTTTAGAATAAGGCTGTAAAGTAACAAAATGTGTAAAAAGGGAAGGGGTCTGAATACCTACCGAATGCACTGTATTACACATGGGTAAAGCAATAGCCACCTACTAGACATTTATATAGTGCTTTTTACTAAACACAAGTCATTATTTAAATTTGACATTTTAGTCATTTAGCAGAAGCTCTTATCTAGAGCGACTTACTTGCTTTCGAGTGCATTAATGTTAAATTAGCTAGGTGGGACAGCCACATATCACAGGCATTGCAAGTACACTTTTCCTACATAAAGTAGTTATCAGCAAAGTCTGATGGGGGCAGGCGAGGGGGTGGTTCAGGAAAGTATTAATTAAAAATGTAAAAAATGGGGTGGGGGGGTCGAGAGGAGGAGGAGGATTACTTAAGATACTCTTTCAAGATGTAGGGATTCAGGTGCTTTCAGAAGATGGGCAGGGACTCTGCTGTCCTAGCTTCAGAGGGAAGCTGGTTCCACCATTCGGGTACCAGGACAGAGAAGAGTTCAGACCAGAGGTGGGAGAACGGAGTGCTCGTGATGGGGTGTAAGGTTTTAGCATAGCCTGAAGGTAGGGAGGGGCAGTTCCTCTTGCTGCTCTGTAGGCAAGCACTATGGTCTGCTAGTGGATTCGAGCTTCGACTGAATGCCAGTGGAGTTTGCGGAGGAGAGGGGTGACATGGGAGAACTTGGGAAGATTGAAAACCAGGCGGGCTGCAGTATTATGGGTAAAGTTGCAGGGGTTTGGCACAAGCAGGGAGCTCAGGCAACAGCGAGTTGCAGTAGTTTACACGGAAGATGACAAGTGCCTGGATTAGGACCTGCACAACTTCCTGTTTGAGGTGGGGTCGTACTCTACGGATGATGTAGAGCATGAACCTGCCGGAGCGAGTCACTGTTTTGATGTTTGCAGAGAACGACAGGTTGTTGTCCAGACAAGGTTATTTTCAATCTGGGAGGGCGACACTGGAGTTGTCAACCATGATAGATGGGTATTTGAGCAGGCAGGCCTTCCCCGGGAGGAAGAGTAGCTCTTTCTTGTTGAGGTTGAGCTGGAGGTGGTGGGCCGACATCCAAGCTGAGATATCTGCCAGGCACGCTTAGCTGCGTGCTGCCACCTGGGTGTCAGAAGGGCAGAAGGAGGAAAGTAGTCGAGTGTCATCCACATAGCAATGATAGGCGAGACCACGTGAGGATAAGATAGAGCCGAGTGACTTGGTGTATAGAGAGAATAGGAGCGGCGCCTCGAACCAATCAGTGAGAGTACGTGGTAGGAGCGGCCTGGCAGGTAGGATGCAATCCAAGAGTGTGCAGAGGCTGAGATACCCATCCCTGAGAGGGTGGAGAGGAGAGTCTGATGGTTCACGGTGTACAAGGCAGATCGGATAGATCTAGGAGGATGAGTCAGCTTTGGCAGTTTGGAGAGCCTTCGTGACACAGAGAAGAGCAGTCTCGGTTGAGTGACCAGTCTTGAAGCCGGATTGGTCAGGGTCAAGAGGATCGTTCTGAGAGAGATAAAAAAAAAAGAGTTGATAAGAGGCAGCGCACTCAAGTGTTTTGGAAAGAAAAGAGAGAAGGGATACAGGTCTATAGTTTTTGACGACAGATGAGGCGAGTGTATTTCAATACAGGTCAATTCGAGGACAGTGTGTATTTTAATTGTTTAATCAATGCTTATTTGCTTTTGAATATCAGTCTCTTCAGCCCAGTGAGTGGGTTTATGAGCTGGAGTAACAAGTGACTCTGGTGTCGGATTACATTGCATAGTCACTGAAAGGCGCAGCATTGTTAAATTAAGTGCAATGCTGGAAATCTATCTGCGTCCAAATAAACTAGTCCTGGCGCCGTTCTTTGGCAAAACACAAAAGGTTGTATATTGAATTCAATAGAAAGGGGGGGGACTTTCTATTTAATTTACCCCCTTAAATCAAACAAAACACCCAAAAGTATCCTGCATACATGTACCATACTCACCTTGCCCTCTACACCATGATACAAAAACAACACCACACATCACAATAACCAAAACCTCACCACTTCTACAGCCATATATCCAACCCATCTTCCCCAGCTGTACAGACAGCCCCCCCAACACACCATATCTCCTGAAACATCTCCACACTTTTTATAATTTTCCCGCTAGCGGGACACCTAGCCCGAAGAGGATGATTTTAATGGCATTAACCTGGCGCACACAGAAAACACATGAATCACAGTTTCACTCAAAACACAGAAAGGACACCCCTGTCCGATTCCCGGTTCAACCCCTGCCAACCAGCTGTTAGTGGCCAGGGCTCCATGTAGAACCCTCCACTGGAGGTCCCCTGACATCTTTGGTACTGGGGGTATGTAGAGCCCCCTCCATCTAAAACCCACCATATTCTCCGCCCCACATACCCCCCCGCCACTGATATGCCTTCACTCCTTTCAGGCTCCTAATATTCCTCACCTTAATGCAGAGGTTGTAGACGGCTCTATCTCCCATCCCCTCAAACTGCCCCAGGGTCGGAGTGTTAAAATCTAACAAGTCCTCCCGACCCCCTTGCCAGTCCCCAGTCTCTGCCGTCACCTGCAGTGGCGGAAACATTGGTGGCTCTCAGCATCGCAGAGTAAAAGTCTGAGAGACCTGCTGTCCTCAACCTCTCCAGCTTCATTTGAGGAACAGCCTTACTGGTGCATTCACCTTATGACATCCAGTGGAACAGCCACTTTACAATAGTGCATCTAAATCTTTTGGGGGGATGGATTACCTACCATATTCCTTAAAAGGTGGGGTTTCAGGTGTCACCAGGTGGTGATTGCAGGTCTGCGAGCAGACCATTGGGGAGCAGGGGGAGTTTTGACTTGAGCGGGACAGTCAGTTTATGCCACAGGAAGATTCTACCAGGTTGTTGATTATCAGTACCCTCCCTCTATATGACACTTGGGACAGAAGACACAATGGAGTTGTCAACCGTGATGGCGAGATCATGGAACGGGCAGTCCTTCCCCTTCCTTCTCTCCAGCTTCATGAGGAACAGCCCTAATCCGCTAGCCGCTGCTGGTGGTGATGGCCCGACCATAAAAAGTACACCAGCTTGCATTGCAGGTCTGCGAGCAGACCGGCAGGGGGAGGATTGAAGACAGTCAGTTTATGCCACAGGGAAGATTCTACCAGGTTGTTGATTATCAGTACCCTCCCTCTATATGACACTTGGGACAGAAGACACCTCCACCTGGCCAGTCTTAACACCACTGCTTGTGACAGCCCCTCCCAGTTCTTCCTGATCCACCTCTCAGAGCCCAGGTACCCCCAACATGTTAAGCCCTTCACAACCCCACTGCAAACTCCCTGGAAGCAGTAGAGGGGCCCTATCCCCCCATGCACCACATAACAGAGCTTTGCTCTTGCCACAGTTTACCTTAGCTCACAAAGCCCCCTCGTACACCTTCAGACTAGTCTCTAGTGCCTGCATATCCTGACCATCCCAGATACGCCATTTGCATACACTGACACTGCTATGCCTGTCAACACACCCATGCCTGTTCAGCAGTCTCCTGTGTAGCAGGCCCAAAAAAGGCTCAATAGCCAGTGTATATAGAAGATAGAAGGCATCCTTGTCTGATGCCCCGTCTCTCCCAGACTGGCCTACTGAGCCCCCCTCCCACCTTGACCATATATGACGCCCCAACATACAACATCTTCACACAGGTCAAAAATCTTTCCACAAACCCAAACACAGATATCACATTAAACAGATAATCATGGTCCACTCTATCAAATGCCTTCTCTTGATCTAAAGAGACCAGTCCAAAGTTCACCTTAGAACCTCTTGACAAGTCCAACATGTCCCGGATTAAGAACAAGTTGTCCGTGCTTGAGCGTCCCGGTATACAATGTGTCTGGTCCTTGTCCACTGTAGAGTTCAGATGGGACTTCAGTCTGTTAGAGAGGACCTAGGCAAATATATTGTAGTCCGCATAGAGCAATGCCAAAGGCCTCTTCTTAAGTTCACACAAGTCCCCTTTTTTGGGCAGAAGAGTCAGAGCCGCCCGACGGTCGCTCATTAGCAACTCTCCTACCCAGACGCATTCACGCAAAAGAAGTCTAGTCCAACTATTCCCCAGAATTTTGTTTAAAACTCCACTGGGAGTCCATCTACCCCCGGTGCATGGGGGACATCTGGGTTACGGCCTCTGCCAGTTCATGGGATAACAGAGGAATGTCTATTTCATCCCTCGGTGCCAGAGAGAGCTTAGGGAGTTCTGCAAACAAGACCTGAGCACACAAAGGATCACACATTTCTGCCCTATACAACTCAGTATAAAACTCCACAGTCCACTCCCGCATCTCTCCCACCACAGAGGTCACCCGCCCATCAGATAGCCGTAGACAATGCATACCCTTGGCTTCACCGCTCTGTCTTTCCAAACCAAAGAAGAAGGAGCTGGGAGCATCCATCTCCTTGATCGTGGAGAACATAGCTCTTACAAGTGCTCCCTTTGCTTTAACCTGGAAAAAACTTCCCAGGTCTCAACGTAATTAAGCTAAATTAGCCTGGAGGACTAAATTTCCTTGCCCCACCATCTCTACCTCCATCTCACTAATACTACGCTCGAGTTCCCTCAATACTTTCCTACCCTCTGAGGATGAGAGAGCTGTAGACTGTTGACAGAAAAGCCGAATTTGGACTTTTCCCACATCTCACCATTGACTAAGAGACTTATACTCCTCTCTTTGCTGCCCCAACCTTTCCCCCAAAAATCTGGAAATCTGAGAAAAAAGTGTCATATTGTAAGAGCTTTACATTAAACTTCCAATAGGATTCATGCCGAGGCCCTGGTGAAATAGACAGCCTAGCCAAGGTTATGTGGCGATCCGTAAACCCCACTGGGAGAATGGTAGCGCCCAACAGCCTATTGCTCTGATTCCTGGACATGTAAAAACTATCAAGTCGGGCTGCACTCACCCTAGCCCCAAAGACCTTAACCCTTGTATACTGTCTTGTGTCAGGATGTCGAGTTCTCCAAACATCCACGAGGTCGAACTGATTAATGATGTCCCTTAACACTCCCTCTGACCCTGAATGAGGCTCTTCCCCATTTCTGTCTTTCTCAAAATCAATTGTACAGTTTCAGTCCACGCCGACCACCAGCGTCTCCTCATGCGCTACCTGTGAGAGTTCCTGTCTAAGACACTCAAATAGAACCCCCACTCGTTCTCCCTGTGTTAAGCGCATACACATTTATAAAGACAAAACCCATGTTGTTAATTTCTGCTTTCACAATAAGCAGCCTACCGTTACACACCTCCTTTGAGGAGCACATTTTTACAGACAGACCCGGGTACAAAAAAGGACTGCCACCCCTGAACTAACAGACGTGTCCCTTTCCACCAGAGCTCCCAATCGACTTCATTCACCACATCACTATGTCTCCTGCAGAAACAACCCTGTACTCTTTTTTTTTGTTTTACATATTCACCCAACACACTCCTCTTTCCCGCATCTCTGGCGCCATTTATATTGAACGAGCCTACCCGAAGAGTCTTGATAAGAAGTGGGGGGAAAAGCCGGCAAAGAAAGACACCAATAGCAAAACTCAAAAATCCCCAGTGCCAGAAAAAAACATATAAATCTAAACAACATCTGAAGGTAGACTTCCTCAACCTAAACCGTTTCTTGGGTGAGAGGACACCATGCCCCTCATTTGTCATAGCATGTTGTACTGATCTTACAAACTTTCTGGGATCAGAAAAAAATAACTTTTTTCCCCTTGTTCCCATTCAGGAACCTTGTTAATTCCCTCCCGGTGTACTTTGACCCTTCTGCTTGACTGACTATCGTCATCCTCGTCCTCAGACTCACCTTCCTCATCTCCATCTCCCATCCTGACCACCTGCCCTTCCTCTCTCAAGGTTCCTTGGTACCTTAGACCACCCCGGCCTCTCCCCACCCACCTCCTTTCTTCTCCCCCTATTACCTCTTCCGCTTGACACCCTCCTCCCTAGTCTCTTACACATTACCACTATACACTCTTCATCCATCTACAGCGCCATCTTTAGCCCGACTAGTCCCAGCCTCATCTACACCACCATCAGTAGCCTGATTAGACTCAGCCTCATCTACACCACCCTCCATAGCAAGACTAGGCCTAGCCTCAGCTAACCCACCATCTCTAGCCTGACTTGGCCCAGCCTCATCTACACCACCATCCCTGGCATGACTAGGCCCAGGTTCTCCTGCCTGCGTCTCATTGCCCCCTGCACGTTGACCTCGATTTCCCACACTGGCGCCTGTACCCTCACCTTGTCTACGGCCTTTATGTGGGCACACAAAGCTCTTATTACCTAAATCCCCTCACTCAAAACACCATAGACTATCTGTGCTGGCAAACCCTGTGTAGAGCCTCTCCCCATGCCTCACTTTCAAATGCACATTTAGCTGTTGCTCATTGTTATTCAGAAACATGAACACTTGCCTCCGGAACAAAACAACATGCTTAACGGCATCTGCCTGAAAACCTGCCAACAGTACACGAAAACCACTAGCAAACTTACCAAAAAGACTCAGCTCTTTCCTGATTTGATCATCCACAATAAACAGAGGCACATTTGCAACTACCACCCTGGTCGAAGGGGTAGAAAGAGGCGAAATTGGCACCAACACACCCCATACAAACATTCCACTAGCAATGAGCCTACACACCAAATGTTCTATTTTCATGAACACAACCACAACTTTGTTCATTCTAGAAGCAGAATGTATAAACTCAGCTCCTACCTGTTCACCGACAGCGAGCAGAACCTCCTCCACCTTAACTCCATTCTCAGGAACACACCTGAATCCATGCCGTGTCGACAGAGTCTCCTCCACGCTAGGCTGAGAAGTCATCACGAACACCACACCTTCCAAACCCCCAGGAAACTAAAACTCTGTCCTCTTCCACCCTTTGAAAAGAACAGTGGGTACCGCTAAAACAAACAGTGCATTAACCCTCCACCACAGAAATTGAAATTGAAAGAAAAGACCAAGGAGAGAATCAAGAAAATAAGTTAGGACAGAGCCCTCCACAGCAAACACCCAAACTCACACAAATAATTCCCAGCATGCACTGCGAGAGAGAAAGAGAGAGCGAGGAACTGGCAGTCTCTCCTTGTCTCTCACTGTTTTCTTGTATTGAATTATATGTAGCTTAATATTTAAACACTTAGCTAAATGGACAGGGGGGAACACTTGAGCTGTACTCATTTGAAATATGTAGTTAGGCTGTTATAGATGCCCATAGGCTCATATAATACCTTTCTTTAACCATTACTCCCACATTAATAAACCATTTACTAATCATTAGCAAAGTCATTTTGCAGTCCCTAATCTAAAGTGAGTGCTATTTATACTTTATGTATACTTTTTAAGTGTTTTGAGTCACCTGTCTAATCTCTCACACAAAAAGATGGGCATGCCATTCATTGGTAGACAAAATGTACGTGTGGCTGAATTTGTTTCCCAGTCCACCCCTGGGCAGAGTAACTTCCACTGTCTGGCTGTGGCTCAACTTACCCCAAGAGACCACTTTTTTTTAACAATCTATGTTTTCAAAACTGCAATGTTTAAATGAGTTCTGACTATTTCCAGGCATACACAACATCCTGAAATATTTGTCGATATATATTTTTTGAAAGAATACTATATTTCCCTTGACGGAGTGATGGTGAATGTAAAAAACAAAATGGCACAACTCACCTCACTCTCCCCTACCATTATTAACCTGTTCTTGATTACAGCAGCCTGGCCAAGAGGCCAAAAGACAGCAATAGAACACATTTTTTTAAACATAGGAAGTACAGAAATCACTGGTTGCTTTCGTCTAAATACATTTTGTCGAGCTTATCTTAGACTGCCTGGTGTAAAGCAACACATTGACGAGTCCAAAAAAAGAGCAAAGCCTGCCCACCCAGCACATAAGATAAGCCAAAACAAGCACAACAAATGTATTGAACGAAAACAAATAATATTCCACCCACAACTGAAGTGCACAGCCTCCCTTGGGTAGATATTCCTGCGGTACCTGGTAAAAGGCTGGTGTGGCTGACATTCCAGGGCTGATCCCAGTCCACCCCGGGGTGAATTAGTCCTGCTGTGGTTATTATGTCTATCTCTGGTTCTCTAATTAAGTATCTCTGGCCGAAAATACATTTCTCAGGAGAAAATTGCAAGTGACGCAGCTCACCTCAGTCCCCTCGATAAACACACACCTCTACACACACACACACACACACACACACACACACACACACACACACACACACACACACACACACACACACACACACACACACACACACACACACACACACACACACACACACACACGCACACATACTCTCTCTTAGCATGCATACGCACGCACACACTCATTATGACTCCTGCTGTCAGTCGTATAATTTACATAATTAGGTTAACATTTATTCCAGGTCTAATTGAGCCTCTGCTTTTCTGAGCGTGAATTGAATGCCGTGCATTTGTGCGTCACACCTTCGCCGAGCCTACTTTTTCAATTTTCCCGGCACTTGGAAAGGCGTTTTCAGTCATCCTCAGCTTTTTCTCCATGTCTTTACCCTTTAGCTGATTCATGTCCATTTGTGCATCTCAAATGGCACTTCTAAAGGGAAGTCGCCAGGGGCCCTTCAAAATGGGAGTCACCAGTTGCCCAACCCTGATGTCGGCTACACCTGCACTGTATCTGCGAGCTGTTGGCTAGAGCGCACGTGCCAATACCAGAGTGGGCACACTACCTATATAACGCCAAAAATATATGAGAAAACTATCAGTAGAGTTGAACGTGTATTTTGTATTCGGTACATGGAATTTACTATGATTCCTTATCACTTGTTGAATCCACTTCAATCCGTGTAGATGAAGGGTAGGACCCGGTTAAATAAGGATTGTTTAACTGTAACGGTGCTGGGTTTTTCATGCTCAACAGTTTCCTGTGTGTTTCAAGAATGGTCCACCATCCAAAGGACATCTCGTCAACTTGACACAAATGGGTGAAGCATTGGAATTAACATGGGCCAGCATCCCTGTGGAATGCTTTGTACACATTGTAGAGTCCATGTCTCAGCAAATTGGGGCTGTTCTGAGGGCAAAGGGGGGTGCAAATCAATATTAAGAAGGTGTTCCTAATGTTTTGTGCACTCAGTGTACGTGATCGTATACTGCACGTGTAAGTGTTACAGTATAGCTTCCGTTCCTTCTCCTCGCCCCAACCTGGGCTCGAACCAGGGACCCTCACTCACGAAGCATTCGTTACCCATCGCGCCACAAAAGCCGCGGCCCTTGAAGAGCAAGGGGAACGACTACTTCAAGGTCTCAGAGCGAGTGACGTCACGGATCGAAGCGCTATTAGCGCGAACCACCGCTAACTACTAGCCATTTCACATCGGTTACATAAGCAAGGTGTGACACCATTATGTTTTAGTCTAATCTGTTTGGGTTTCTTGCGGTCAATTTGCAGTCTCCAAATGATTTGTAATTATGTTCCGGTTCCCCGACCATCTGCTCGAGAGAAAAAAATCCTCCCGTGGCTGAATCTAATTGATGATCCCTGCCATAGAATCCGGCTCTCTGACAGACTATGTTTAACACTTTACGTGCGTGTGTGGGTGGGCTGTCTCAATCATAATAAATGGGTGGCCAATAAATCTTGCTGATTTAATTGCGATTAGCTATCAAGTTCTCTGCCAAGGGGTGCTTTGAATTTTAATGAAATTGCATTTTAATAATTCAGAATCTTTCTAACAAGCGAGAGAGAGAGGTGGAAACTGAGCTGCACTTCCAAACCTCCTGCAAATTGTATGACTATATTAGACACATTTCCCTCAGATTACACAGACCCACAAAGATTTCGAAAACTAATCAAATGTTGATAAACTCCCATATTTATTGGGTGAAATACCACAGTGAGCCATGCAGCAGCAATATTAGGACCTGTTGCTGCAAGAAAAGGGCAACCAGTGAAGAACAAACACCATTGTAAATACAACTTATATTTATGTTTATTCATGTTCCCTTTTGTACTTGAACTATTTACACATTGTTATAACACTATACATAGCCATTTTATGACATTTGTCTCTATTCCTTTGAAACTTTTGTAAGTTTAATGTTTACTGTTCATTTTTGATTGTTTATTTCACGTTTGTTTATCTATGTTTCCCGTGCCAATAAATCCCTTTGAATTGAAATTGAATTGAGAGCGAGAGAGAGAGAGAGGCAGAGACTAACCTTGCTCTTCAGTCACTGCAAGGAAAGGAAAGTAACCTTCTCCGCCCTTTAGTAATCAATTTACACAATCAGGAGAGGAGTGCAGAGATTCCACAACCAGCTTAAACCCTAGACTCGATGTCCGCGGACCGCGGAAGTTGAATTAGAATAATAAAAAAATCGCCATATAAATCTGTCAGTTTGAACTAGAGATATTTTTGTTGTTGCATTGGATGTCTCTCAATCGACCACACTTCCGGATCGGCGGTGAAAGGTGAAATAGCTAGAGCTGTTTTATCAGACCATGAGCAACAAAGAGCCACAGAACACTGCTGCTGTACCTCATCGATCATTGTAAAAGTAAACATGTAAGCGTTCATACTTTGACCTCTCTCACTATCTCAATGCTTCGCTTCTCTTCTCTCTCAGCGTGAACAAACAAGCATTGAGCCGCCAATATCTGACACAAACACACACACACTGCGCGCGCCTGCAGCACTGGTTTAAAAGTGCTGCCAAACACATCGCGCGCATTACATCTCCTCCAGTATCTGCACAGAGAAAGCAATGTCCCCCTCTCCTCGCGCCGCTACTGATGCGCTCGAGGAAGTCCGGTGATTGGAAGTCCCAATTGGAAGTCCCAATCACCCGCAGACATGCGAGGTGCGTGTCTATGGCTGTCCCTCACCTATTTGGCCGCCAGCCCGGACGGGTTGGGGGCACGGGAATACAGCAACTCAACCGTTATCGGCGGTGGAGTTCTATTTGTGGACGCAGAAGGGCTGTTGAACCTCTCAGACCCGTACACGTCCAACCGGACAAATGTCTTCTCGCTGGACCTGGACGAGGGCACGCTCGCGGACTGGCACTCCATGGCGGGTAAAAAGCGCTACGGGGGAGAGTCCCAGAACGCGACCGTGAAATCCCTACTGGTCGTGGCTTACTCTTTCATCATTGTCATCTCGCTGTTCGGAAACACGCTGGTGTGCCATGTGGTGATCAAGAACAAGAGGATGCACTCCGCCACGAGCCTGTTCATCATTAACCTTGCGGTGGCAGACATTCTCATCACGCTGCTCAACATGCCCTTTACTTTGGTGCGATTCGCACACAGGCACAACACACATCACAGATGATTACACACACACACACACACACACACACACACACACACACACACACACACACACACACACACACACACACACACACACACCTTAGATGTTTTGATGTTTTAAGAGCGTCTGAGATTCTTGCGGTATAAAAATGTAATAGTTTACTGCTACCTTTTTCATCATGGTAGATCAGTGGTCATCTCCGGAAGGGAAAGAACGAATAGGTTTTAAAATCCATTTGAACCAATTATTCACAGATGGTTTGGATGATGTGTGAGGGGTTATCTGTCAGTGTTACATCGATCTATTACGCGTATGGATAGGAAAGCTCCAGCCTTTCATCACTCCATCATGCCAGTAAAAAACGCCCTCGACAACATGCCTGTGTGGTCTCCCTCAGGTTCGCTTTGTGAACAGCAGCTGGGGGTTCGGGAAGGGTATGTGCCACATCAGCCGGTTCGTCCAGTACTGCTCCCTGCACGTATCCACACTCACTCTCACGGCAATCGCGCTGGACAGACGCCAGGTAGGCCAACAGTCATGCATACAATTGGTGAATGTCGGGTATGTGCTTCGTCTAATTAAAGTGTTGCAGTTTGCTTCGTCTCGAAAAATAACATCTGTAAATGAAAGCTGTTAGGAAAGTGGGTCAAGCGTCAGCACGCGAAAGCGCAAAGGGGAGCTGTCCACGCGGCAATTCTGCCTTAGCTCAAGCGGTGAATCAAATAGACTCGCTAATTGTCAGCTTTGTTACTAGTGAATCACCAGGCTGACCGTTCGATACAGGCAACGAAAAGCCAACTATTATGTTGTTGTGTCCACATAGAAATACATTTTTAGGGATAGGCCTATTTCAATGTTGCATGACAATAGATGTAACATACATGTATTGGTTTATGGTCATAGTTTGAGGGACAAGACTGCTCCCAAGCTATTAGGGACAAGTGTGTTATTTTCTGGCGTCTGCTGTAGTCTTATCCTTACAATATAATTCATATTTGATGGTTTTCGCATTAAGTTGTTTTTCATAGAGTTGTATTGGATATGAGTCTACTATGTATCAATGAGCTACAGAGCTCACGATTTTTTTTTCTCTCAAACCAAAAGTGTGGCTTGTAAGGGAGGAGGAGTGTGTAACAGAGAATAGCAGCAGGTGTGTGTAATGGAATGTGTGCTGTCTGGTGTGTGTAATGCGGCCTGATAAAAACACTTTGTTTGTGTGTGTGCAGGTCATTCTCCACCCTCTGAGGCCCCGCATGTCCCCGACTCGCGGTGTTGTGTGTGTAATTCTCATCTGGGTCATGGCCAGCTGCTTCTCCTTGCCTCATGCTATCTACCAGAAGCTCCTAACCTTCGTGTACAGGTACACACACACACACACAAGTACACACACACACTTTACCTTCGTGTACAGGTACCCCCCCCCCACACACACACACACAATAAATCGATAGAACAAACACTTCACTTTCATGCACAGGTACACACACACACACACACACACACACACACACACACACACACACACACACACACACACACACACACACACACACACACACACACACACTATATTGATCAACCAAACACCACCTTTGTGTACACAATACCCACAAGGTATTATTCTCTCACACGTCTCTCTTCCCTCCAGCCTCTCTCACTCTCCCTTTCACTACATTTCTCATTAGACGTTTTGTTTTGGGGTTTCCAATATTGTTCCAATATTGTTGACTTTTCACAAGTGTATTCTTCCCTGTGCAATACTCATAGCTGGTTATGGGGTCTCTCTCGTTTTCCTCTCTCTCCCTCCTTTCATTCTCCTTCTCACTCTCCCCCATCTTCCCCTCCTTCTCACTCCCTCTCCCTTCTCCCCCCTCCCTCTCTCAGTAAGGAGAAGGTGCGCAGCCTTTGCGTCCCCGACTTCCCCGAGCCCTCTGACGTCTACTGGCAGTGCATCGACCTCCTCACCTTCATCCTCCTCTACGTCCTACCCCTCCTCATCATCACCGCCGCCTACTCAACCGTGGCTCGCCGCCTGTGGCGCCGTAACGCTATCGGGGACACCACCACTGCGCAGTTCGCTGTGCAGCGGCGGAAGCGGCGGCGCACCCTGGCTATGTTGTTGGCGGTTGTTGGGGTGTTCGCGGTATGCTGGTTCCCTCTGAACTGCTACGTGGTGCTTCTCTCCAGCCAGGCCATTCAGTCATCCAATGCCTTGTATTTCTGTTTTCATTGGCTGGCGATGAGCTCAACGTGTTACAATCCCTTCATCTACTGTTGCCTGAACCCCGCCTTCCGCCAGGAGCTAAGGCTGCTATTGGGCATGTGCCAGAGGAGGGGGCGTGGAGGGGTGGGGCCGGTGCTGGTGGCTCCGCCCTCCTGTGCACCCTGCCACAGAGCCGCCTGGCCGGAGAGCCGCACTGGTTCTCGGCCGAGTCACGCCTCTTCACACCCGAGCCACGCATCTTCTCGACCAAGCCACTCCTCGTCCTCTCACCAGCCTCCTAAAGACAGGCATGTCCTTTTCTCCGCTAGACATGCCAGTAAAACAGACATCCTATCAGTGGAGCCTATAGTAGCTGTCAGTTAACTTTGACTACCAGAATGCATTTGGGTTGGGATTGAGTGAATGGTTGAGTTTATTTGACAATTAAAGACGTGTAAAGTTGCTGCATTAGGTGGTGAGACCTGTTGAAGGACTACGTTGTTAGCCAAAGACAGTGGGGGCTCTTGGACGGGAAATGTGAGATCTTTAAACTTTCATGACAGCGCCACCTTCAGGAAGAAATGTCTCACATGGATAGGAGTAGGGGTTGGGGAGGTCTAGCAACAAATGCAACACCCAAACCACCAACTACTCTGTTAGCACATACTGTATACGCTGAGTGTACAAAACAATTAAGGACACCTTCCTAATATTGAGTTTACACCCCCCCCCCTTTTTTTCCCTTCCGAACAGCCTCAGTTCGTGGGGGCATGGACTCTACAAGGTGTCAAGTGTTCAACAGGGATGCTGGCCCAAGTTGACTCTAATGCTTCCCACAGTTGTGTCAAGTTGGCTGGATGTCCTTTGGGTGGTGGGACATTCTTGATACAAACAGGAAACTGTGTGTACTACCATACCCTGTTCAAAGGCACTGAATGGAACACACACAATCCATTTCTCAGTTGTCTCATGGCTTAAACATCCTTCTTTAACTTGTCTCCTCCCTTTCATTGACAATGAATGAAGTGGATTTAACAAGTGACATAAATAAGGGATCATAGCTTTCACCTGGTCAGTCTATGCCATGGAAAGAGCAGGTGTCCTCAATGTTTCGTACACTCAGTATACATTAGCAGAACAGTATTGTCGCGGCATAGACAGTTCTGCTTTGTCTCGGGACCGCATTGCACCACAACCTGCGAAACTTCTCTGCCTCTCTTTATGTTCTGGCTCTGTCTAGTTGTTTTGTATCGCTTTCCGAATAAATCACGGACAATTCTATCCGTTATTGGACATCAAAAGGCGGTGGAATTTTGTCATTTCACCAGCTGCTGTTCATTCCAAAAAAAGAATATTGTCTTCATTCCCACTGATCGCCCACTGCACAGATTATTAAGTGTTGTGGTGGGTCCCTGACAGCTTTTCATTTCATTTTTGTTGAAGACAGAACTATCTAACCAGTGGGGGTGAAGACTGTGAGCGCAATATTCCGCTCCCCGAGTTTCACTGCTGCTGTCGCGGAGTTGCAGGAAGGGGAGGGGCTGATGGAGCTAGAGTTTGAAGGAACAATCTGTAACTTTCACTTCACGTCGGAAGTGCTATCCCTGCACGTTTTGTATACTGTGGCGTTGGGTCTCGCTCGGCAAATGTAACTGAAGGTGACCCACAGAATTTCAGTAACTCTGTAGCAGGTTCTGTGCATTTGCCCAGATCCACTCCTAATGTTTACAAACATGTGGAGGGACAGCGCTTTTAACCATTGACTGTAAACGAAAGTAACAGACTGAACCTTTAAGATCTGATAAGAGTTCAGGACCGTGGGAAAGAGGAAAGGGGTAAGCTTTTGTGGTCCCCGGAAAAGAGCAGATATGTGCACCACGTCATTGTGGTCTCTCGCTCTGCTGTGTGTGATTCTTGCTAGCTGTCACTCAAATGGCGAGGGGCTGAAGCTCATTGCCCGGAAACTGCTAGAGGGCTGGCCCACGTGGGGGTAAATGTAGGGATTTCGTGGCTAATTGACATAAAATCGTAATTCTGCTTGTAGATTTATGTACTTTATGTATACATATTGACATATCCAGTCCAAAGCGGGAGGTAAACATTTTTTTTTTTTTAAATACTAGTTGCCAAAGTACCAGAGCATAAATGTATAAATGGGCTCCCGGGTGGTGCAGTGGTCTAAGGCACTGCATCTCAATGCAAGAGGCATCATTACAGTCCCTGGTTTGAATCCAGGCTGGATCAGATCTGGCTGTGATTGGGAGTCACATAGGGCGGCGCACAATTGGCCCGTCTGGGTTTGGCCGGGGTAGGCCGTCATTGTAAATAAAAATGTGTTCTTTTAACTGACTTGCCTAATTAAATCAATATTAAATATATATATATTTTTTTCAGTTGGATAAATGTATTAAAGAAAAACGTGGTAAACTATACTTGACGGAAGGAACCCTATAGGCCTGGTCAAAAGTAGTGTACTAAAGTTCGCAGGCTCAATTACAGAGAGAGCCGGCTGGTGGACAAGATGAGTCACTCATCAAAGGGTTGTGTAATACTGTTGATGGAACTGGTAACCAGACCTTGGATAACATTTTATTTGTTTTCTCTAAAATACTTTGTATCCATTTTATTTAGCTGACCAGGAGTGCCGGGTGGGTGAGGTTTGCACATTTGGGACTATTCTATTGTAGGTTAAGCAAAATCAAGTGCATCTAAAGTATGTGAAAGAAAACAAGCAGCGTTTTCACCAAGACCTGACAGTGATATGAATGACAGATTTGCACGTCTGTGTCAATGTTTACTTCTTAATTCATTTGAATGTTGAGCGAACTGGGTAAAAGTGTGAGCATCTGTGACATGATGTTCACGTGTACAGATGATAATGATGGTGGTTTAAACCTGACATTCGAACATGCTTGTGTTAATGTTTGGTTTCATGGAAGTTGTTCTCGTTTTGAATGTTTTGAACGTTGACGCTAGGGTATTGTGCGAGTTGGTGGTAACGTCAGGCATGAGCATCTGTAATATGATGGTTTTGTGATGTAAATGTGATGTGGCGTCTGAATTGTGAATTCTTCCGTCTCTCTGTGCTTTCTGAGATCCATTGCCTTAACTCATAGTGCACATATCTTTGTGTACACGCCTTTCTCATAAAAGGCTGTACTCTCCTTTTGCGATATTTATCCATTTGTTAATGAATTAGGATTCTCCACCAAATATTGTGTTATAGATGTGTTTGTAGAATTAGATATGTGATTCTCTTTTCAAAAGCCATTAAAGTATGCGAGACAACGATGGGTTGGTGTGACTCATAGACAACGGTATGGTTTTGTGCACTATTATTTCTGAGCTCCCTTTCTTCTTCCATTAAGAGTGTGTGTGTGTGTGTGTGTGTGTGTGTGTGTGTAGCTAATCTTTCTGAACTCCAACTCTGCTACTATTCATGAGAGTGGGGGGGGGGGTCATTGTGTCGGGGGAACGTGAGGTCCCAAGGTCAGTTACATGAATGAGTGCAGAGCATTTCACGTACGGCACATGAAATGTGGGCTCAAAAGAAGCACAAATAAGGTGACGTCTGTCTGGTGACCTCAAGCAAGTCCCAAATGAATGTTGATTAACCTCCTCTGCCCCTTTGCAATCAAATGACACTCGGGATACGGAGGTATTTACGAAAAATGTGATCTTAGTCCTGCCGTGACGAACAAGTGTACTGACATTTACAATGCCTGCTAGGCTGCTATGCACAATCTATTCCAAATTGGGATTCACACATTGTGTTTGCGGGGTCAATTTCAGTTTCTGTTTCTGTTTGAATTGTATTCTGAATGAGTCCTCATCCAAATGCAGTTACGGTGCCTACCCAGTGGTTCTGAGAACCAGATGTTTCTTCGAGCTTGGTAGGAGCGTGGTTGTTCTATGGTTGTTATGGATAAAACCTTCCCATAACCTTTCCTACAGGTTTCCTCATGGATCTACTTAAAGTAATGCTCTCAAAATGTTCAGAGAACGTTAAGAAACAAAATGTTCTTCTGTGGGAATTTTGGTACTTCAGCATAACCTTTTTGTCCAGTTTCCTCATGGTTCTATTTAAAGTCATGTTCTCGGAACGGTAAGAAAACCTACCATTAAAACCACAACAAAACATTAGTAACATTCTAAGTATATTACTGAAAACCATGTACATTCCGTTCTTAGCATCAACAAAACTCTCTCCAGCCTCCATCTTGTTAGGTGTGTTGGCTGTGCCCACTAATTGGCCACATCTAAACTTAATGAGTGCTTGTTTCCTTTGAAATAGGGTACGTTTGAATAGACTAAAATGACAAGCTCTGTATGAGTTACAAAAACATGGCATGGTAGCTCCATCCTGGTCCCACAGTTGACTAACTCCATGGGTAGAACGGAGAAGTTCATAGGTTCAAATCTCACTGAGAACATGCTGCAATAAAAAAGAAAAGTGTTATCATGATGAATGCCTAAATCCAGCTGCTTCTCAAAATACAATCTCAAGCATTCATTTGGTTGCTGTGCTCTGCCTTTAAGGACTGATTTGAGTTCCGGACTGTGGGAAAGAAGAAAGTGGTAAACTATACTTGACGGAAGGTACCCTATAGGCCTGGTCAAAAGCAGTGCACTAAAGTAGAACAGGGTGCCATTTGGGAAACTGTCCACGAGAAGGCTACTGGTTATATGCTACATTATGCGTTCACTTGTTGGCAATTAGGCACCGAGTATCCTCGTTCGAAGGCTCAATTACAGAGAGAGCCGGCTGGTGGACAAGATGAGTCACTCAAAGGGTTCTGTAATACTGTTGATGGTACTGGTAACCAGACCTTGGATACAATTTTATTTGTTTTCTTTAAAATACGTTGTATATTTTATTTAGCTGAACAGGAGCACCAGGTGGGTGGGGTTTGCACTTTTTGACAATTCTATTGTAGGGCAACGAAATCAAGAACACCCAATGTATGTGAAAGAAAACAAGTAGCGTTTCCCCCAAGACCTGATGGTCATTTGAATGACAGATTTGTATACGTTTGTGTCGTTTCGTTCTTAATTCATTTGAATGTTGAGCGGACAGGGTGAAGTGTGAGCATTTGAACATGCTTGTGTTAATGTTTGGCTTCATGGAAGTTGTTCTTGTTTTGAACGTTGACGCGAGGGTTTTTGTGTGAGTTGATGCCAGCATCAGACATGAGCATCTGTAATATGATGTAAATGCGATGTGGGATCTGAATTGTGAATTCCTCCCTCTAGATCGAGAGAGGGAAGATCCCGCTTTCTGAGATCCATTGCCTTAGAACTCATAGTTCACATATTTGTGTTGTGTACACGCCTTTCTCATAAAATACTGCACTTTCCTTTTGAGATATGTCGCAATTTGTTCATGAATTGTGATTCTCCGCCAATTATTGTGTTATTCATGTGTCTGTGTTCATAGTTCCACATAAGTGATTCAAAGCCCTGTTCTTCTTTACAAAAGTGTCAAATATATATTTCTACTTTACATGGTCAGCCGTGCACCAGCCAGATTGTGTTTGTGTGTGCGCACGCACGCATGTGTGTGCGTGAGTGTGTGCAGATGCATGTGTGTGCGTGAGTGTGTGCAGATGCATGTGTGTGCGTGAGTGTGTGCAGATGCATGTGTGTGCGTGAGTGTGTGCAGATGCATGTGTGTGCGTGAGTGTGTGCAGATGCATGTGTGTGCGTGAGTGTGTGCAGATGCATGTGTGTGCGTGAGTGTGTGCAGATGCTTGCATGTGTGGGACGGTATTGCCAAAGGGTTTGAGTTAAGTTTCTGCTCTGGTTTAGCTCCTTAGTAATGGATTGTGACTGGCTGATTGCTCTGTTAACATTTGGCCAATATGTTATTGTCCAACCCCTTTAACTTTTTCTCTTTTTCAAAAGCCATTAAAGTATGCGACAACGATGGGTTGGTGTGACTCATAGACAACGGTATGGTTTTGCGCACTGTTATTTCTGAACTCCCTTTCTTCTTCCATTATGAGTCTTTCTGTGCGTCTGCGCGTGTGTGTGTGTGTGTGTGTGTGTGTGCGTGTGTGTGTGTGTGTGTGTGTGTGTGTAGCCAATCTTTCTGAACGCCAACTTTGCTACTATTCATGAGAGTGTGTGTGTGTGTGGGGGGCATTTCACCTACGGCACATGAAACACCTGAAAGATGGAAATGTGGCATCAAGAAGCACAAATAAGGTGCCGTCTGTCTCATGACCTCAAGCGAGTCCCAGAGGAATGTTGATTAACCTTCTCTGCCCCTTCGTAATCAAATGACACTTTCAGGATACGGAGGTATATACGAAAAATGTCATTTCTGTCCTGCTGTTGCGAACAAGTGTGTGACATTTAACATGCCTGCACGGCTGCTATTCACAATCTATTCCAATTGTATATTCACACATTGTGCTTGTCGGAGACTATTTCAGTTTCTGTTTGAATTGTATTCTGAACAAGTCCTCATCAAAATGCAGTTACGGTGCCTACCCAGTGGTTCTGAGAACCAGATGTTTCTCGGAGCAAGGTATAATCGTGGTTGTTCTATGGCGCGGTGGACTAATTCCAATGAAAGAGACCAGAAGGTTTGAATCTCACTGACAACATGCCACCATAAAAAAAATACATGTTTTTCATGATTAATGCCTAAGCAAATGAATGTCCATGTGTCCTATATGTGCTTGGAGTTCAAAACAATGTACTAAGCCCAAGCCAGAAGTGTTATTAAAAGTTATTAAAAGTATTATTGAATGTTATTTAATTACCTGTTATTTAATTACCTTCAAATAACCTTTCCATCATTTCCATGATCAAAACGTTCAGGTAACCATAGAGAAACGTTCTCAGAACCTCCATGCAAACTAAAAAATGAGCATTGCCAGAAGAGTTAAAATTTTCACTATCGCTCTCATAACGTTTCGTTCCGTTTTAACGATCAGGTTATATATGGGAAACCAAAAACACCAATTGGTGTAAAAAAAAAATGGCAAAGTAATCCTTTTTGAAATGACATTTTAAGGCAACAAAATGTGAAGACGGTGAAAGGCGTATCTCTTGATCCATTGCCTTAATTCATGGTGCACATATTTTGTAGACCCTACCATGAAATGCTTACTTACAAGCCCTTAACCAACAATGCAGTTCAAGAAATAAAATTAAGAAAATAGTTACTAAATAAACTAAAGTAGAAAAATATAACAAAATCAAAAATGAACAAAATACATTTAGATAATAACGAGGTTATATACGCGGGGTACCGGCACCGAGTCAGTGTGCGGGGGTACAGGTTAGTCGAGGCAGTGTGTGTGTGTGTGTGTGTGTGTGTGTGTGTGTGTGTGTGTGTGTGTGTGTGTGTGTGTGTGTGTGTGTGTGTGTGTGCGTGTGTGTGTGTGTGTGTGTGTGTGTGTGTGTGTGTGTGTGTGTGTGTGTGTGTGCGACTGTGTGCACATGCTTGTATGTGTGGGTTGATATTGCCAAAGGGTTTGAATAAAGGTTCTGTTCTGGTTTTGATCTTACGACTGGCTGATTGTTAACTGAGCAATTGGTCAATACATTCATTATCCAACCCATTGTTGGTTTGAACTATTTCTCTTGTCAAAAGCCACATGACAAGGATGTGCTGGTGTGATTCATAGATAATGATATGGCTTTATGCACTTCCTCCATCAAATGTGTGTGTCAGTCAATGTTTCTGAATTCCCACTCTGCTACGATTCATGTGAGTGGGAGTCATTGTGTCCAGGGAACAAGGTGTACTAGGTCAGTTCTACACGATTGAGCACACAGGTAATTCAATGCACAGCGCTGAAAGATGTCATTGGAAATGTGTCGACAAAAGCACTAACACGGTGACTTGGGGTCTTTCTTGTGCTGCTCTGTAAGATCTACCGCCACTGAGAGAGCGAGACCAGCGGTTAGCTTGTCCCATCATAGCCACGGGAGGTATGGGTACTGCAGCACCCCTTGAACATCTGAATTTAAAAAAGTGCACTGAGCTTTTACGAGTCCTGTATTAGCTGACCGATATAGCCGTCTGTGGTGCGGGCGACAAGAACTAATTCTGCCCCTCACACAACAACATAAAAAAGCCGCACTCCGATCCCCAAAACACCTTCCTGCAGCTACAGTGCATTCGCAAAGTATTCAGACACCTTGACTTTTTCCACATTTTGTTTCATTTACAGGCATATTCTAGAATAGATTCAATAAAAAATAAAAAAACTTCATAACTCTACACAAGACATGTTTGCAAATATATATCACTTATTATTGATAGGCCTATCTACAGTCGTGGCCAAAAGTTTTGAGAATGACAAATTCATTTTCAAAGTCTGTGGCCTCAGTTTGTATGATGGCAATTTGCATATACTCCAGAATGTTATGAAGAGTGATCTGATGAATTGCAATTCATTCCCTCTTTGCCATGCAAATGAACTGAATCCCCCCAAAACATTTCAACTGCATTTCAGCCCTGCCACAAAAGGACCAGCTGACATCATGTCAGTGATTCTCTCGTTAACACAGGTGTGAGTCGTGACGAGGACAAGGCTGGAGATCACTCTGTCATGCTGATTGAGTTCGAATAACAGACTGGAAGCTTCAAAGGAGGTTGGTGCTTGGAATCATTGCTCTTCCTCTGTTAGTCATCGTTACCTTCAAGGAAACATGTGCCGTCATTTTTTGCTTTGCACAAAAAGGGCTTCACAGGCAATGATATTGCTGCCAGTAAGATTGCACCTAAATCAACCATTTATCGGATCCTGAAAAACTTCAAGGAGAGTTCAATTGTTATGAAGAACGCTTCACGGCACCCAAGAAAGTCCAGCAAGCGCCAGGACCGTCTCCTAAAGTTGATTCAGCTGCGAGATCGGGGCACCACCAGTACATAGCTTGCTCAGGAATGGCAGCAGGCAGGTGTGAGTGCATCTTCACGCACAGTGAGGCGAAGACTTTTGGAGGATGGCCTGGTGTCAAGAAGGGCAGCAAAGAAGCCACTTCTCTCCAGGAAAAACATCAGGGACAGTTTGGTGACGAACAATGCCTTTTCCAGCATGATGGAGCACCTTACCATAAGACAAAAGTGATAACTAAGTGGCTCGGGGAACAAAACATCGATATTTTGGGTCCATGGCCAGGAAACTCCCCAGACCTTAATCCCATTAAGAACACGTGGTCAATCCTCAAGAGGCAGGTGGACAAACAAAACCAACAAATTCTGACAAACTCCAAGCATTGCTTATGCAAGAATGGGCTGCCATCAGTCAGGATGTGGCCCAGAAGTTAATTGACAGCATGCCAGGGCGGATTGCAGAGGTCTTGAAAAAGAAGGGTCAACACTGCAAATATTGACTCTTTGCATCAACTTCATGCAATTGTCAATAAAAGCCTTTGACCGTATGAATTGCTTGTAATTATACTTCAGTATTCCATCGTAACATCTGACACTGAAGCAGCAAACTTTGTGAAAATTAATATTTGTGTCATTCTCAAAACCTTTGGCCACGACAGTAGCGCATTGATGTGACTCAAACTGCTGCTCTCATTTATTTGTGCCGTACAGATTGTGGTTACCAGTTAAGAACCAAACTGAAGCAAACAAAGCAAAATGAGAGTTTCTATTGGAGAGGTCCCCGTATAGGTCTCTGTTTCATTCCGTTTAAGAAATGTTTTGCAACAGATTCGGAGTAATGAATACGCCCCAGTGGCCAGCCAGTGACAAATGCGGTATTTCAACAGCTGCATAGTGTGGATCCCAGCCTATGGAATACAAGTTTGAGTTCCTCCTTTCTAAACTCCCTTGTGGTATTGCGCTCCATACTATCAAATACAAGTTCAATTTCAGAAGACCACGAGCAGGGCTTTTATTTTCTTAATGGAAAATTACCATCTAGTTTTTTACTTTTCGGTAGTGCTCCAAGCATGCCATTCCGAGAGCAAATTCCTTTTAAACTCGAAGCAATGAGCCCAATCAACCCTTCATGACCCCCAAAAAACTAAACAAAAAACAGAGTAGGCTAATTTCTCCTTAGTTTTTGGGTTATGCTCAGGTCAAACAATTTCACTAATCCACAGTGAGTGCACAAAACATTAGGAATACCTGCTCTTTCCATGGCATAGACTGACCAGGTGAATCCAGATGAAAGCTATGATCCCGTATTGATGTCAACTTGAACCAGTGTAGTGAAGGGAGAAGACTGGTTAAAGAAGGATTGTTAAACCTTGAGACATGGACATGTCTGAATGGCACATGTGTGCCATTCAGAGGGAGAATGGGCAAGACATCAAATCTAATTACTATTAAACAGGCTATGGTAGTAGTTGCCAGGTGCACCGGTTTGTGTCAAGAACTGCAACGCTGCTGGGTTTTTCAAGCTCAACAGTTTCCCATGTGTATCAAGAATGGCCCACCACCCAAAGGACATCCAGCCAACTTGACACAACTGTGGGAAGCACTGGAGTCAACATGCGCCAGCGTCCCTGTAGAGTACTGCCCTGACGAATTTATGCTGTTTTATGGAAAAAGAGGATGAAACTCAATATTAGGACGGTGTTCCTAATGTTTTGTACACTCAAGGTATATTTCCATATTTCCTATTCTTAAAGATCAAGGGGTATTAAATGAATTGGAATGACTGGAAATCTCACAGAACTGTAAATATATTGCCTAATCATAGTAGATAGCAATGGGTTAGAACAAGCCTACATAACCAACCCATGAAGTAAAATGCAACATTGATTTATCCTGCAATAGATGTCGTTCAATTGGTAATAGACATTTTTGTCTTCTTCTAATGCCTCTTCAGTAGGTTGATGTTTATTGGGATGAGTCTTGTCCTGAAGGCAAAACTGAGCAATTTCTGCTAGGAAAAACTCCCTAGAAAGGCAGGAACCTAGGAGGAAACCTAGAGAGGAACCAGGCTCTGAGGGGTGGCCTGTCCTCTTCTGGCTGTGCCGGGTGGAGATAGTATATAGCCAGGGGACAGAAGAGGGAGCGCGCCCCTATCCACATCGACAGGACCACTGTGGAGAAGGTGAAAAGCTTAAAGTTATCAGAGTATACATCACTGACAATCTGAAATGGTCCACCCACGCAGACAATGTGATGAAGAAGGCGCAATAGCGCCTCTTCAACCTCAGGAGGCTGAAGAAATTCGGATATGCCCCTAAGACCCTTAAACTTTTACAGATGCACAATAGAAAGCATCCTATTGGGCTGCATCACCTCCTGGTACGGCAACTGCACCGTTAGCAACCGCTGGGCACTCCAGATGGTGGTGCTGTCTGCCCAACAGCAAAGGCCATCAAGAACATCAACCACCCGAGCCAAGGCCTGTTCACCCTGCTATCTTCCAGAAGGCGAGGTCAGTACAGGTGCATCAAAGCTGGGACCAAGAGACTGAAAAATAGCTTCTATCTCAAGGCCATCAGACTGTTAAATAGCCATCACGAGTCGGCTACCACCCGGCTACCACCAAGCCTGCACTTTAAATGCTGATGCCCCATATATTATAGACATGGAATCATTGGCCGCTATGATAATGGAACACTATTCACTTTAATAATGTTTACATACTGCTTTACTCATCTCATATTAAAAAAATTCAGTTTTTGATTTGTTAAAAAAGTTTGAAATATCCAATAAATGTCGTTCCACTTCATGATTGTGTCCCACTTGTTGTTGATTCTTCACAAAAAAATACAGTTTTATATCTTTATGTTTGAAGCCTGAAATGTGGCAAAAGGTCGCAAAGTTCAAGGGGGCCGAATACTTTCGCAAGGCACTGTATATACCGTATTCTAGTTAATGCCACTCTGGCATTGCTCATCCTAATATTTATATATTTCTTAGTTCCATTCTTTTACTTTTAGATTTGTGTGTTTTATTGTGAATTACTACCACTACTGCACTGTTGGAGCTAGAAACACAAGCATTTTGCTACACCCACAATAACATCTGCTAAAATGTGTATGTGACCAATAACATTGAATTTGATTTAGGGTTAGGGTTAGGTTTAAAATCAGACTTTATGACTATGGATGTCCCAGCTACTAATCTGCGCCTCTTAATAGGAAAGTGATCAAAAAGTAACTGAATGTCAGATTACATTACTGAGTTTGAGTAATCCAAAAATGACGTTACTGATTACAATTTTGGGACAGGTAACTAGTAACTGTAACGGATTACATTTAGAAAGTAACCTACCCAACCCTGCTTTTCTCTGTTATTTAAATAGAAATAAATGTGTAAAGCAACAACCCTCTAAACTAACAACTTTAAGATGTGGATAATTATCTACTCGTCTTTTGTGCAAAGTTACAGTTGGGATTGGGGTCAATTCCATCGCATTTCCGCCAGAGGAACAAAAGGTTCCTGTGTGTGATTGATCAGAGGTAATTTCATGTAGAAATAGGACGTTTAAGTATCTGAGCTTTCAATCGCTGTGGCCCCCATTGCCATGGCAACGATTGACAGAGATGAGCAAGGATGGTAAGGATGTTTATTTTTATGGTTACATATTAATTCGTAGCTCCAACGGTTCAGTCTGGACAATAGGTTTTGTGAGAAGACCTCTTCGAAATGAAGACGTTCGCGACAGAGAGTTAAGACAACTGCTGTAAAGCTTGTGGATGTTGTAGGAGTGAGTATCCCCTTTCGATATTGATGAAATATTAGTTTGTAGCTGACACTGTTAAAAACCTATTTGGGCTAGGGGGCAGTATTTTGACGTCTGGATGGAAAGCATGCCCAAAGTAAACTGCCTGTTCCTCAGGCCCAGAAGCTAGGATATGCATATAATTGGTAGATTTGGATAGGAAACACTCTAAAGTTTCTACAACTGATAAACTAATGTCTGTGAGTATAACAGAACTGATATGACAGGCGAAACCCCGAGGACAAACCATCCCCCAAAAATGTTTTTCAGCCTACCACTGTTTCAAATGGCTGTCATGTTTATTATCAGGCAAAATCCTCCCAGATTGCAGTTCCTAGGGCTTCCACTAGATGTCAACAGTCTTAGAAAGAAAGAAAGAGTTTCAGGCTTGTTTTTGGAAAAATTTGCTAGAATTTGTAGTTTTTCTAAGTGGCTCCCATTTTGTCTGTAGTGTTTTCATGTGCGTGGATGAGAGTGCGTTCTTTGTTGTTAATCTCCGGTAAAGACAATAATGATTCTCCATCTTAAATTGTATTGTTTATTTACATATTAGGGTACCTGATGTTTGATTACAAACATTGTTTGACTTATTTGGAGAAGTTTATTGGTAACGTTTGGGATTCATTTTGTATGAATTTTGAAGGAGGGAAACCGGTGGATTATTGAATTTAGCGCACCAGCTAAAGTGAGTTTGAGGTTATAACGAAGGACTTTATCAAACAAAATGACAATTTGTGATGCAGCTGGGACCTTTTGGAGTGCCAACAGAAGAAGATCTTCAAAGGTAAGGCTTTTATTATATATATATTATATATATATTCTGTCCTTTCGCCGTAAAGCCTTTTTGAAATCTGACATAGCGGCTGGAATAACAAGAAGTTAAGCTTTATTTTGATGTATAACACTTGTATATTCATGTATGTTAAACATTTCCATTTCTGTCATTTGAATTTCGCGCTCTGCAATTTCAACGGATGTGGTCGAGGTGAGTCGCTTGCGGAACACCTGCGCCAGAAAGGTTAATAAAAAAAGTGAAAGCGTAGTTTTGGTGCTGTAGTTCTGGATGACTTTTCACTGGACGGAATGACAACTGTCAACATCCAGCTCCTTAACATTCTGCTTTACTCTACAGGACTGTAGACAGCTCCTTAATATTCTGATTTACTCTACAGGACCTTGAACAGCTCCTTAATATTCCGTTGTCCCTTAGGTACAGATCTAGGATCAGCTTTCCCTGCCCTAATCCTGACTTTAAATGCAAAACTCACCCAAGGTCACTGTCTAGGGTGTAACTTCCCCCTACACCGACCGAACAAAACCTACAACCTACACCCACTTTAAAGTGTAACTACAACCCCAATTCCTTCCAGCCTCTTATTTGACTTCCTATTGGGAAACCTGCAAAGTGGGTGTTTTATAAGAAGTCATATTTCAATGACTCATTAATAGGCACAAAACACTCTCACCCATCCTAACAAGCTCTGCCATAGTTGATACTGAGGCAAAACCTTGTCATCTGCTTCGCTGTCTGACAGCCCTGTCATTTCCAGCCCACACACAGTCAACCTATTTACATGCTGTTAAATATGCATTGCAAAGTATTTAGTCAAGGTAATGTATAATTGCAACTGAAGACTGGTACTAACAGTTTTATAATTAGGAAATGTGGTGACCAAATCACAGTAAGCCAATTATCACAGTAAAGCATGACATGTGTGTTATCATTATATAAGCGAACATGCACACACACACACACGCACGCACGCACGCACACACACACACACACACACACACACACACAATACAGAGTTCACTCTTTTGGCATCCTGTAAGAATATAGAGCTACCACTCCACCTTTCATTTTACAGTGAATGGGAAATGTATTATTCCCCCCAGCAATTCTATTCTGTCATTTTGAAGGACAATGGGTTAATGTGTCCCTGAGCTATTGTACTAATGCATTTGGTCCTGCAAAGTTACTGTATCCATACCAACATGATGGCTTGTAAAGCAAAGTCGAATGCATGGCAAGTTGTAACACGTTTTTATCGGGCCAGCTGAATGAATCTCCTACATTTGCAAAGTTGGCTGAGTAAAATAGGTGTCGAATCCCAACTGTGCACATGCAAGTATGGCTTCTGTCCTTTTTTTCTGCATTTCAATATCCCCAACGATAGTCGGGCAGCTGACCCTTTAGGCTGAATATTCACTCCAGAATATTCCCTCCCTCCTTTAACCAGCCCATCCTCGGTAACATTCTCAGTCACAGCATGCTCCAGTCAGACCCCAGTGTGCGTCCCAACAAGTTCTCCTGAAGTGAACACTTGTTCACTAACTTCCCATCCTATTTCTTATATCAGTCATTCATGTTCAGTGAAGTGATCAAGTGCACACTTTGGGAGGAAGGAGAGATAATTGGGACATAACCACAGCATCCTTACAGCCATCTCTGACATATGCTTCGGGTTGAAGTGAGAGACAGGGTTAACTGGCTCCCAGTCCTCATTTGTTTTTTTTCTTCTAAAAGATCAAATTCAAAAACAAGCTTGAAGGCTTATGTGGAGAGATGCTGCTGAGCCATCTCATGCATTCTGGATTTTGATCCAATATCTCATTACAAACTGAAGCTTGGAATTAGACGAACAGTACTGTTGCGGGCCTGCGGCAATGTCAGCCAAATGATGTCGCTTTACGTTCTGTGCACTGCATATTTTGAATGTGCCTAACTGTTGCCACAGGAAACCAATTTGGTGGCATTTTAACGACATACCCGGTGACATTTTAACGGAACACAACCGCCAGCCCGGAACACTGAAAGTCTCACAGGTAGCTTCACTTTCAGTTTGGGGGTTTGCCTTCAAACTCATCGTCAGGGTAGACCGGCCCCAGGGGCCCTGGCCGGCACTGTAATCCAGCCAACACATGCCCTCAACGGCGGGTCAACGTTGAATGTGATTGTGCCCCACAAATAGCTACACTAATAGTTTGTCATGTATTCCTGTAGTCTGATTCTTCTTCTTTCACTTCCCATGTTGTTCAGTCACCATCAGTATTCATAGATGCCAAGGGAAGCCACAGGCTTTCCCCCAAAATGTACCAACAACAAAATACATCTCTCAGTGTTTCATAATTGTCGTTCAATTCACAAGAGACTGAATGTACAGTGCCTTGCGAAAGTATTCGGCCCCCTTGAACTTTGCGACCTTTTGCCACATTTCAGGCTTCAAACATAAAGATATAAAACTGTATTTTTTTTGTGAAGAATCAACAACAAGTGGGACACAATCATGAAGTGGAACGACATTTATTGGATATTTCAAACTTTTTTAACAAATCAAAAACTGAAAAATTGGGCGTGCAAAAATTATTCAGCCCCTTTACTTTCAATATTATCGCTTGCACAGTGCTCCTTGAAAAGCCAGGTAGCCTTGCACAACAAAAACTCAAAGTGTACACTGTATGACAGAGTCATAGACCGTTTCAGCAACATCAAAGAGAAGACAATGGCATTGGCGTTTTTCTACAAGTAGGGTGAGTCATGTTTTCTTCCACACACACACACACACACACGCACGCACGCACGCACGCACACACACACACACACACACACACACACACACACACACACACACACACACACACACACACACACACACACGCACACGCACACGCGCACACACACAAATCAGTACCATGGACAGGCACATGATATTTAGCTCACGCTGATTGGACTAAATAGTTTTTGGAATGTTCTAGTTGTCACTGCATTAGACTAAGCATAGGTGATTTGATGATGTTGAAACGTCGAAGTTGAAGTGGTGCTGAAATAATTTTCTTTGCGACTTGTGGTAACTCTCCTGGTTTCTAAATCAATACTTGTTTAGTATTCCAAAAATGTCAGAAACATTAACTTGATTGACC
This sequence comes from Oncorhynchus keta, assembly GCF_023373465.1. NCBI lineage: Eukaryota > Metazoa > Chordata > Actinopteri > Salmoniformes > Salmonidae > Oncorhynchus > Oncorhynchus keta. Next base: position 4,973,099 of record NC_068436.1, on the reverse strand, counting down.
ATGCTGTAGGTCATGTAATTGTTTGTTACATTCAATATGCTTTGTGGACTCCACCGGACAGACGTTGCTCTCCGGTTTTGTGATGAAACAAAGGTGTGGTTGAATATATTCTACCACTGTGTCTTCCTATTGTCTCTGCCTTAGGCCTATATATCACGCGAGCAAGGAATGTGAAATAACAGGTTAAAGAGAAAACAACGCAATTATCACAACTCATAGGTTGCAATATGACAATTTTTCCTGGCTTCCCCAGTGATTCTACCCACGCAGCACCACTGGTCACTCACTATCTTTACCACTAGGTGACGGGTATTGCACTGGCAACTTGAATTTTTTTGTCTTCTCTTCATTAGGATTTGGACGGACGGTTTTTAGTCAACCGATTATATAACGTAACAGAGCATACAGCAGAGTGCAAATTATACCGTGACATTTGCGATCTGTATCACTTTCATGGGACTTCCTATGTGCGAAACATTTTTGTGCGACTAATAGTAAAGACGTATTTTAACGGTAAACATCTAATACCTTTTAATAATGTGGCATGAACACAACCAGTCTTGATGTTTTCTTCTGTTTGTCAAACAAATCACCTCTAAACAGTGCGCCGTGCACCCGCCATTTGATGAAGGGAAAGAGACACGATCGTCTGTTACAAAACACCAAAAAGTGTAATGGCATTCAGCGATTCTCATCAGGCCCAACACTCCTGTAGCCTGAATGTATTGATGCTTCTTGCTCACAATTGTATCTCTTTTGTAAAAAGAAAAGCCGGAACACCTGAAAAGGGGCTGAAATACTGGACACAAATACAGGTGTCTATCCTGAGCTCGTCAGTGCAGGAAACTCGGTGAGGGACCAGTTGAAACAATGTTGCAAGTTTGCTTGCAAAAGCTAAAGACAAACAGAGAAGATTAACTGTCATGGGTTTCACCCATGACAGACAGGAAGGGGTGTTCGTTTAATTTGGAAATTAAACGAACACCTCTTCTTGCAGTACAAAATTGCATTTTAAACAAACAAAAGGCATCATTAAATTGTTGCCGCCAGCAGCACAGTTTCTGTCACCAACGCTCTGGATAACATGAAAACAGCCTAACCAGCTCTGCTATCCAGAGCGTTGGTGACCAACTGTGCTGCTGACAATAATTTTAATTACGCCTTTTTGTCGCCGTTTACTTACATATTCAACGGATGTGGAGCGTTTGTAAATTCATCAGTTATTCTGAGCTCTGGGCACTCAGATGAGAGTGCTCTGAAATCGTAGTAGATAGCCAAAAAAACGAATTTATGAATGCACCGTAAGTCTTTTTGTTCTAAATCTATGGACACGACCCATACGTTCGTTCTAAATGTTCTGTTGCCATGATGGCTGGCAATGTTCTTATTATCCATTGCTTGCTAGTGTAACAGTATAATTTTAAACCGTCCCCTCGCGCGAACCAGGGACCTTCTGCACACATCGACAACAGTCACCCACGAAGCATCGTTACCCATCGCTCCACAAAACCGCGGCCCTTGCAGAGCAAGGGGAACTACTACTTCAAGGTCTCAGAGCAAGTGACGTAACCGATTGAAACGCTATTTAGCGCGCACCGCTAACTAAGCTAGCCGTTTCACATCCGTTACACTCACCCCCCTTTTGACCGTCCTCCTTTTTCCGCAGCAACCAGTAATCCGGGTCAACAGCATCAATGTAACAGTATAACTTTAAACCGTCCCCTCGCCCATACCCGGGCGCGAACCAGGGACCCTCTGCACACATCAACAACAGTCACCCACGAAGCATCGTTACCCGCTAGCTAGCCAATTTCGGCTAATACTGTCAGGCCAAACAGTGCAGCCAGAATAACAGTAAAGTAGCTTTTTGGTGTGGGTGAAATTACAAGATTGTTATAATACTGTTATTGCATCAAATGGTTGTTCTATGGAACAGAATAGGGGGTTCTTAGAACTATATTGTGTCTGTGTTCTTCGGAGTTGGGCCTCTGGAGGATTAAAGCTGTCAGTAAAAAAAAAACATTTTATTGCACCTTTATTTAACCAGGTAGGCCAGTTGAGAACAAGTTCTCATTTACAACTGCAACCTGGCCGAGATAAAGCAAAGCAGTGAGACACAAACAACACATGGAATAAACAAATGTACAGTTAATAACACAATAGAAAGTCTATATACAGTGTGTGCAAATGAAGTAAGATTAGGGAGGTAAAGGCAATAAATAGTCCATAGTGGAGAAATAATTACAATTTAGCAATTAAACACTGGAGTGATAGATGTGCAGAAGATGAATGTGCAAGTAGAGATACTGGGGTGCAAAGGAGCAAAAAAAAATATATATATATGGGGATGAGGTAGTTGGGTGGGCTATTTACAGATGAGCTGTGTACAGGTGCAATGACCTGTAAGCTGCTCTGAGAGCTGATGCTTAAAGTTAGTGAGGGAGATATGAGTCTCCAGCTTCAGTGATTTTTCCAGTCATTGGCAGCAGAGAAATGGAAGGAAAGGCGGCCAAATGCGGAATTGGCTTTGGGGTGACCAGTGAAATATACCTGCTGGAACATGTGCTACGGGTGGGTGCTGCCTAGCAAACACTTATAGATGACCTGGAGCCAATGGGTTTGGCGACGAATATGAAGCGAGGGCCAGCCAACGAGAGCATACAGGTCACAGTGGTGGGTAGTATATGGGGCTTTGGTGACAAAACGGATGGCACTGTGATAGAATGCATCCAACTTGCTGAGTCAAGTGTTGGAGGCTATTTTGCGAATGACATTGCCGAAGTCAAGGATTGATATGCTAGTCGAGGGTATGTTTGGCAGCATGAGTGAAGGATGCTTTGCTGGGAAATAGAAAGCCAATTCTAGATTTCATTTTGGATTGGAGATGCTTAATGTGAGTCTGGAAGGAGAGTTTATAGTCTAACCAGACTCCTAAGTATTTGTAGTTGCCCACATATTCTAAGTCAGAACCATCCAGAGTAGTGACGCTAGACGGACGGACGGGCAGGTGCGGGCAGCGATCGGTTGAAGAGCATGTATTTAGTTTTACTTGCATTTAAGAGCAGTTGGAGGCCACGGAAGGAGAGTTGTTTGGTATTGAAGCTCATCTGGAGGTTTATGATGCCTTTGGTGATAAAAACCTAAAGGCTGCATTCTATAGCATGAGTTGATGTTTGTGTGCTGAAAGGTACCAGGGAGAGATCGCTGGATTATGGGTTTCTACACAATAAGAACAGTCTTTACAGCAAATGCTGTCTGATTTAAATTATTATGAATACTGAAACAATGTTGCAAATGTCAGAGAGACAGACAGCCAGGATAATACAAATGCTAGTCTAGAAGACATGGGTGATAATGGCTAGATGCTTTTTACAGTACAGATCGAGCTTATAAATTGCCTGGCTGGGCTAATGAGACAGTGAATTGCACAGTCAGATGGAATAGTGAATGGGCATTTTAACTTCATAGTCTTAGCGGGTGGTAACTTGTGGAATAGACACCAGGCTGGTACTCAGTTTTAACCAATCAGCATTCATAATTAGACCCACCCGTTGTGTGTATATATATATATATATATGTTATAAACTAATACATACTTATTATCCTATCCTACAGTGTTTTTTCTTACCTTTAAATCCTTTCACCTGGTGTACGTCTGCATTAAAAAATATTAAAGATAAGGGATAACTCATCCAAATTACAAAATTACATATTAGTGTCCTTACAGGGAAACTAAGCCAAAGAATGTATTAATGTCATATCTTGTCCATAGACTGCTTGCAGGGTGTAGAAACTAAAGTGTAATTTTTAGTAAGCTGTAAGTGACTTGTTTTTCTTTTTTTTTTCAAACTTTGTATGGTTTATTAATATTTAAAGTACATAGTTTACGATTTAATTCACTATGAAATGTCAGGAAACATTTTTTATGAACACTGCAAACACTGTCAATTACAGCTCCAATTTAGACTGAGAAATTAGATGTTTTCTCCCCATTACCTTTCTTTACCAGCTGTTATCTGTTCAATAGGTGTCTGCACTGTGTGTTTTGCCCCCAACAGAATACATTTAGGTCATTATCTTGCCATTCATTATCATGTATAAGTGACTGACACGAACTAGGTCATACTAGCGTATCAAGTTAAAAGACGTTGTTAGATAAGAGCTTAACAAGTTATATGATTGCCTTGTATCATGATAGTGAACATTGGCTTCTAGTCATTGTTTTGTCTCTGTAGAATGGAAAAGGTGAAGGTTATTGTAAAAAGGGAATTAAGTAACAGGGAGAGTTGTCACGTTCTGACCTTTATTTTCTGTGTTTTGTATTTAGTTAGTATGGTCAGGGCGTGAGTTGGGTGGGCAGTCTATGTTTGTTTGTCTAGGTTTTGGGAATTTCTATGTTTCGGCCTAGTATGGTTCTCAATCAGAGGCAGGTGTCATTAGTTGTCTCTGATTGAGAATCATACTTAGGTGGCCTGGGTTTTACTGTGTGTTTGTGGGTGATTGTTCCTGTCTCTGTGTGTGCACCAGATAGGACTGTTTTTGAGTTTTCACATTTTTTGTTTTTGTTAGTTTGTTCATGTGTACCTTAAAGCATTAAAAAGTACCATGGACAATTACCACGCCGCGTATTGGTCCTCTGATCCGTTTCGCCTCTCCTCTTCGGAAGAAGAGGAGGAAATTCATTACAGAATCACCCACCAAAATCGGACCAAGCGGCGTGGTAAAGGACAGCGACGACAGCAGCAGCATCAACAACAGAGGCCACCATCACAGGACTCCTGGACATGGGAGCAGATACTGAACGGAGAGGGACCCTGGGCACGGGCTGGGGAAAATCGCAGCCCCAAAGCAGAGCTGGAGGCAGCGAAAGCTGAGCGGCGGCAATATGAGGAGCCAGCACGGCAGTGCGACAGGTACGAGAGGCAGCCCCAAAAAATTTTTTGGGGGGGGGCACACGAGGTGTGGTACTAAGCCAGGTAGCAGACCTGAGCTCACTCCTCGTGCTTATGATAAGCAGCGCATTACTGGTCAGGCACCGTGTTATGCGGTTGAGCGCACGGTGTCGCCAGTGCGTGTCCATAGCCCGGTGCGCTATAGGGCAGCCCCCCGAAAGTGCCATGCGAGTGTGGGCATTGAGCCAGGGCGTATGGTGCCTGCTCAGCGGGTCTGGTCGCCGGTACGCAGTCTTGGTCCAGGTTATCCTGCGCCGGCTCTGCGTGCTGTGTCTCCGGGCGCTGGGAGGGTGCAGTGCGTCCTCTGCCTGCGCTCCGCTCGTACCGGGCAACTGTGGGAGTGGAGCCTAGGGGAGAGGTGCGTGTAGTAAGCACTAGATCTCCCGTGCTTACCCACAGCCCGGTTCAACCTGTGCCTGCACTCTGGAGGGTCCGGGCTCGAGTAGTTGTCCAGCCTGGGGAAGTGGTGCCAAGGTTGCGCACCAGAGCTCCAGTGCTCCCCACAGCCCGGTCTTTCAGGCTCCTCCTAACACCAAGCCTCCTGAAAGTCTCCCCAGCCTGGTGGTTCCTGTGGCAGCCCCACGCACCAGGCTGTCTCTCAGTCTCCTCCCTGCAGGTGCTCCCGCCTGTCCGGCGCCGCTGCCGGAGCGTCCCGCCTGTCCGGCGCCGCTGCCGGAGCGTCCCGCCTGTCCGGCGCCGCTGCCGGAGCGTCCCGCCTGTCCGGCGCCGCTGCCGGAGCCTCCCGCCTGTCCGGCGCCGTTGCCGGAGCGTCCCGCCTGTCCGGCGCCACTGCCGGAGCCTCCCGCCTGTCCGGCGCCGCTGCCGGAGCCTCCCGCCTGTCCGGCGCCGCTGCCGGAGCCTCCCGCCTGTCCGGAGCCTCCCGCCTGTCCGGCGCCGCTGCCGGAGCCTCCCGCCTGTCCGGCGTCGCTGCCGGAGCCTCCCGCCTGTCCGGCGCCGCTGCCGGAGCCTCCCGCCTGTCCGGCGCCGCTGCCGGAGCCTCCCGCCTGTCCGGCGCCGCTGCCTCCTGTGGCAGCTCCACGCACCAGGCTCTCCTGTCTCCTCCCTGCAGGTGCTCCCGCCTGTCCGGCGCCGCTGCCGGAGCCTCCCGCCTGTCCGGCGCCGCTGCCGGAGCGTCCCGCCTGTCCGGCGCCGCTGCCTCCTGTGGCAGCTCCACGCACCAGGCTGTCTCTCTGTCTCCTCCCTGCAGGTGCTCCCGCCTGTCCGGCGCCGCTGCCGGAGCGTCCCGCCTGTCCGGCGCCGCTGCCGGAGCGTCCCGCCTGTCCTGCGCCGTTGCCGGAGCGTCCCGCCTGCCCGGCGCCGCTGCCGGAGCCTCCCGCCTGTCCGGCGCCGCTGCCGGAGCGTCCCGCCTGTCCGGCGCCACTGCCGGAGCGTCCCGCCTGTCCGGCGCCACTGCCGGAGCGTCCCGCCTGTCCGGCGCCACTGCCGGAGCCTCCCGCCTGTCCGGCGCCGCTGCCGGAGCGTCCCGCCTGTCCGGCGCCGCTGCCGGAGCCTCCCGCCTGTCCGGCGCCGCTGCTGGAGCCTCCCGCCTGTCCGGCGCCGCTGCTGGAGCCCCTCAGCCCAGAGGCGCCAGAGCCCCTCAGCCCAGAGGCGCCAGAGCCCCTCAGCCCAGAGGCGCCATTGCCCCTCAGCCCAGAGGCGCCAGAGCCCCTCAGCCCAGAGGCGCCAGAGCCCCTCAGCCCAGAGGCGCCAGAGCCCCTGCCCCTCTGTCCCGAGCTGCCCCTCTGTCCAGTGGGGTCATTGAGAGGGGTTGCCATGGTGAGAAAGCCACGGAGGCGGACAATAAAGCGGACTAAGACAATGGTGAAGTGGGGTCCGCGTCCCGCGCCAGAACCGCCACCGCGGACAGACGCCCACCCAGACCCTCCCCTATAGGTCAAGGTTTTGCGGCCGGAGTCCGCACCTTTGGGGGTACTGTCACGTTCTGACCTTTATTTTCTGTGTTTTGTATTTAGTTAGTATGGTCAGGGCGTGAGTTGGGTGAGCAGTCTATGTTTGTTTGTCTAGGTTTTGGGAATTTCTATGTTTTCGGCCTAGTATGGTTCTCAATCAGAGGCAGGTGTCATTAGTTGTCTCTGATTGAGAATCATACTTAGGTGGCCTGGGTTTCACTGTGTGTTTGTGGGTGATTGTTCCTGTCTCTGTGTGTGCACCAGATAGGACTGTTTTTGAGTTTTCACATTTTTTGTTTTTGTTAGTTTGTTCATGTGTACCTTAAAGCATTAAAAAGTACCATGGACAATTACCACGCCGCGTATTGGTCCTCTGATCCGTTTCGCCTCTCCTCTTCGGAAGAAGAGGAGGAAATTCATTACAAGAGTCAAATAATATTGAGATGTGTGTGTATATCATTATTTGTGTTAATGGAAGGTTTCCTAAAAAAAATGTGTCACATGTATCTTATGTTAGCATTTCACCCAGAGATCAGAATGAAACAGTGACCTGCTGGCATCTTTCCGATTCAGTTTGATCTGAAATATGGAGACACAATCATGTCAAAAATAAAATCACTGATGGTTCATGTCATTTCATGACGCATATTTTACGCTTAGTTTATTTATCACACAGATCAGATGAAATACACTACCTGAACTGTTTCTGGACTAAAATCTAAAATATGTTATTGTTTAAATATGTCGACACTTTTCTGTATAGGGTTGGTATTACTGTCATGTGTTGCTGCTATGATTCATAAACACTAATATTATGGAGTTCTATACCTCTGTTTGTACCTCTGTTTGTAATTGTTTGTAAGCTTGTGTAGTCAAATTAATCTATGATCGTATGCAATCCACTTGTTGTTTGTATGCTGTTTGTATTACATTTTGACATTTGATAATTAACCAATGATATTTGGCTACTCTTGGCCATGATTACAGACACCTGTGTCTTTTGACACTACATAAACGAGTCATCCCGCAGTGTTTGTGACCCTGATGAAGACAGCTTGGCTGTCGAAACGTTGTTAATTAAATTTTTGCATCTGAGCTCCTAGAGTGTACGGCTCTCTTTTATTCTTATGTACAGGATGAAGGCCACAGATGACAGAGTACAGATGATGGCCAGAGACAGGACCAGGATGAAGGCCACAGATGACAGAGTACAGATGATGGCCAGAGACAGGACCAGGATGAAGGCCACAGATGACAGAGTACAGATGATGGCCAGAGACAGGACCAGGATGAAGGCCACAGATGACAGAGTACAGATGATGGCCAGAGACAGGACCAGGATGAAGGCCACAGATGACAGAGTACAGATGATGGCCAGAGACAGGACCAGGATGAAGGCCACAGATGACAGAGTACAGATGATGGCCAGAGACAGGACCAGGATGAAGGCCACAGATGACAGAGTACAGATGATGGCCAGAGACAGGACCAGCGTCACAATGAAGGCTTCTCTCCAGTCTCCCGAACACAGGTGCACAACATGCATCACTATTTGTCTACTCCTCATAAGACACGCAACTGAGAACATCACAGTGAAACCTGCAACCAAAATCTATAATACATCTTCAACATGTTTAACTTCAGAGTAGAGTTGCTTAACACTTATTTTTCTTACAACTGCATTGCTGGTTAAGGACTTGTAAGCATTGCTCTGTAAGTATATTTAAAACCAAATACTTTTAGATGTCTAATCAAGTAGTATTTCACTGAGTGACTTTCACAATACCTGTTGTATTCGGTGGATGTGACAAATACAATTTGATTTGATGTATACACTGCGTGCACAACTGTTTGGCAAGTGAGTTTTCTGATCTTATCATTATTTCTATGCACATTTTCCAACTCCAAACCACAAACTTGAATGCTTCTTGGATTTAATCATTTCCAGGAGTGATGAGGGAGGGTGTGGCGAAAGTGAATAACACCTTATATCACGGTGTGCATAATTATTAGGCAGCTTCATTGCCTCAAGTAAAATGGGCCCAAAAAAAAGAGCAGAGATTTAACTGACACTGAAAAGTCAAAAATGGTAAAAATGCCTTTCAGACGGATGGATGCAACACTGTTGAAATAGCTCAACTATTGAGGCGTTTCCACCGGACAATCAGTGTTGCACATAGTCAGCTGGGGCGCAGAAGAAACGCATGGAGAAGAGAAAGGTGCAAATTAACTGTAAAAGACTTGAGGAGAATTAGCAAGGTGGAGGAGAGGGAACTAGTACGTCGGGGGGTTAGGGTCAGTCTGTTATATCTGGAGTATTTATCCTGTCTTATCCACTCAGTCAGTTAAACCATTACCAGACCATCAATATAGACTTCTCATTTAGAACATTATTTGCATTTGGCATTGCTGTTCCTTCTATTTTCTTGTTGACATGCCTGTTTTTCTGTTCCAGATGAAGAGTCCAATAGCAGTAGAGGCGTCTAGCAGTAAGATGATCACAGACGTAATGGAGGCTCTTGTGCACAAAAGATTAATCAAACCAATTCAAATGTGAAAATACACACATCTCTATTTGATATCTGAAGTGAGCCTGGTTTACCATGTTTCTGATGATGTATTTGGGTAGATACAGTAACTCAATATAATATATTTAACACATACATGTATATCCCCTCGTATATTTTTGCTGCCACTTGTGAGGAAATCAATAATGTTGAATGTGTGGTATGTGTGGCACATTGTGTGTCCTTTGTCTTACCTTATATCAATGAACAAATGTTGCTGTGCATTACGATTTCTGTATATTTCTATACATGGGGCTGGACTCTGGTCTCTTTCTTCTCCTCAGACAGAGACTGTACAGGAGAGCCAATCTGAGTCTCAGGGAGCTTACAGCAGCCAGCTACTGACACTCACCAAGCCCTGAGGATCTGAAACATAGGGGCAGCAGGTAGCCTAGTGATTAGGGCGTTGAGCCAGTAACCGAAAGGTTGCAAGATTGAATCCCCGAGCTGAAAAGACTCAGACTGTTGTTCTGCCCCTGAACAAGGCAGTTAACTCATTGTTTCTAGGCCGTCATTGTAAGTAAGAATTTGTTCTTAACTGACTTGCTGAGTTAAATAAAGGTGAGATTATCCCAGCTGTAATTACCAGCGGTGTTGAGTACTTGTTCATATCTGATCTCTGTCCCCTCTTTGTTTCTCCAGGTGAGTTTAGGTTGTGGTGACCAGCCCTCTGATGAACAGGTGACGTTCACCTGACCTCCTCCTCCTCTTGCTTCAGTTACAGAGAGAACTGGTTACTAATGGACAGATAAAAACAGAGAGGATGGACACAGGCTATAAGCAGAACAATAAGGCTATAACCATGAGGCAGATCCCATTTAGTCAATCAATATGTGTGTGCATATTTTTGGTGAACAATACTTATATTTCATGTATTTCATTAAACGAGGTGTTTAACCGGATCTAGGTTGGACCATAAGGGAACGACAAGATGAAAACCTCTGGGAATGGGTATAGGGAAAAGATAGATAAGAACATATTTAACTTATGATCAGTGGTGGAAAGAAAATTAAGTAGTACATTAAAATACTTTAATGTACTACTTAAGTCATTTTTTAGGGTATCTGTACATTACTATTTATATTTGAGAACTTTTACTTCACTACATTCCTAAAGAACATGATGTACTTTTAACTCCATGTATTTTCCCTGACACCGAAAAGTATTCCTTAGATTTGGAATGCTTAGCAGAACAGAAATGGTCCAATTCAGGCACTTATCAAGAGAACATCCCTGGTCAACTCTACTGCCTCTTGTGAAATGGTGAGGTTGGACCCAGGTGCAGAGAAGAAGAGACCAGACGAGGAATCCGTGGTTAGGGATAAACATAAATACTTTACTGATAAACAGTAGCCGCAGGATCACAGTACACTTGGAAAAACAACAAACACTAAGTCTCGAGATCTCAGTCAGGAACCAACCACACACGGTAAACAATTCAAGCTTCTGCAAAGGAAACCAGAAAACCCAGTTAATTTAACATGGAAATCATAATGAGTAATAGGACACACCTGAGATTCATTAATGTCTCTAGAACGGTCTCTGCCGCCCTCTGGTGACAGGTGGAACCATGGCACCTCTGATGCCTCAAATGCTTTGTTTCTGAATGGTGTCAGTGTTGGATATGCCCCTGCCCATCCGTAAATAAATAAAAAACAGAACAATTGTGCCATCTGGTTAGTTTAATATGAGGAATTAGAAATTATTTAAACTTTTACTTTTGATACTTAAGTACATTTTTATAATTACATTTACTTGAGTATATTTAAAACCAAATACTTTTAGATTTTTACTCAAGTAGTATTTTACTGAGTTACTTTCACTTTTACTTGAGTCATTTCCTATTAAAGGTAGCTTTACTTTTACTCAAGTATGACAATTGGGTACTTTCCCCACCACTGCTTATGATAAAGACATATCTTGCACACAACACAGTCATGTGTTTAGTCACTGACGGAGAGGCATATTTGTTTATAATACTTCTGGGCAAATGTAATATATTGTAATCAACTGAGTGTAGAAATTCTCACCAGGTTTCTGAAATGTCATTGGAATAGCGAGCGCTGCAGTATCAGCACCCTCAGACACAACTCCGTGTTGAAGAGGACATTATTATGACATCATTATCACAAGAAATCATGGCCAGCACAGTGTCTCTATCTGTATTAGTGAAGGAAACCATAACATTTTAAGTTGTTACCAAACCAACTAGACAACCTATGAGTATGTATACTCTTGCAAGGGGTTCTAGGCGTGGCTGGTTGTTCCATACACTTGAGTGGACCAGCTGTTGGCTGCATGTGCTTACTTACTGGGCCCAAGGGTAAGCTTTGTCCTAACTCTCTAGTCGGCAAGCCTAATGCTCCAGTTGATGACCAAAAATGATAATGTATAGCAAAAGAATAAGGGAATGCCATACCACTAAACATATCAAATGTGGGGAGACCATTTAGGGCCGAGTGGATATTATGTCCACCTCTCACTCTGCAATCACCTGCCAATCCTCCACACCTGTAAGCCGTAACTCAGTTATCAGTTCTTTCTGGGCCCAGGCTGCTGACCCTAAAGGAATAGGATGTGGTCGTGTACTGTCTAGCTATGACCTGTCAACACTTACTACCTCCATCCCTAATAAAGTGCATTTGATACCCACTGTAGTTGAATTAGATTCCCGTTTTGACAGCAATTATGTCATGAATAGATGCAGGATCCTGCTGTAGAGTAGAACCCTGACTCTTGTTGCTGAATCTATCAGTGCCTGTTTGAAAGTCTACACCCGCTTGAACTTTTTTCACATTTTGTTGCTTTAAGTGAAAAAGTGGAAGTGAAAATTATTTAATTGTATTATTTTTTCATTGATCTACGCAAAATTCTCCATAATGTCAAAGCAAAAAAGAAAATTCTACAATTTTATTGTAATTAATAAAACAATTAAAGAACTAAAATATACTTGTTGCATAAGTAGTAAAATTTGGCTAAACAAATCACATAATACGTTTTATGGACTCTCCCTTTGTGAAATAACAGGGGTTGACATGACTTTTGAATGGCATACCGAGAACATCTGTAAGGTCCCCCGTAAAATATTGATTTTCCAGCACAGCTTAAACTACAAAGACCAGGGAGCTTTTCGAAAGCCTCTAAGAAGGGAAGTGATTGGTAGATGTGTAACAATAACAAATTAGACATTGAATATATCTTAAAGGATGGTCAAGTTAATAATTATGCTGTGGGTGATGTATTAAACCACCCAGACGCAACAAGGATGCAGTCGTACTTCCTAACTGAGCTGCAGGACAGACCGACTGAAACTGCTTAGGGATGTCACCATGAGGCCATTGGTGATTTTAAAACCGTTACAGAGTTCAATGGCTGTATTGGGAGAAAACTGATGTTGTATCAACAACATTGTGACCACACAACAATGTTGGATCTTTATTTGACCTCTTTCGTCGCAGGAGGAAGAATAAATATGTTTTGTCGACCACAGGGGGCAGCTGGAAGTGATGTTTGTATACAATGCACACCATACCTACTGTACATTGTACCTTTTGTAGGTTAAGTGCAGGCTACAGCACATGTCATGTGAATTATTTTGTGGTTTATAATAAATGAAAATGAAAACGCAGCACCCCGCTGTTCACGCCCACATGTGATTTTATTGTTACAACGTTTAGCTTGAAATAAAACCACTTTGTCAAAATTATAAATGCGTAACATCTGAAAATGTTGCTTTCTAACGCTAGACTATTTTACCCGAATACATCATCATGCATGATGGACTCGTCTCCCTGTCGCAGATGCCATGCCATGGTTGCCCTTCGAATATTTAATCTGTAGACAGGTGTTTTCTCCATCTCTTCCGCTATCATACTCTAATTCCACTGATTTCAAAACACGATCCTCCAGAAAGTGGAGAGCAACACTTATGCAGCTACACTACACGATACATTTAACATTAAGCCACATTCGACAGGATTGCACAGACTGACCAGCTAAAATAGACAGAAGCCTCCTATTTCTGTCAAAAGACTCATTTAGAAAATGTTTAAAAGGCGTTAAAATGGCTCTCCGGTGTACTCATGACTTGCAACATACGCCTAGTTTCCTGAAACGGGTCACATTTATTAAAAATGTTCAAAAACTAAATCTTAACAAAACCGAACCAACCTCAAAAAGCACTAATCGCTCAGCACAACCTTGCACACATACAGTATGCCAGAGTCGGCATTGAGTTTAAATCGGGCACACTGCCTTTTGACTCAGGCAATTTTATTCAATTTTTTTATGCATTAATTATGCGTGGTTGTAGGGTTAAAACAGAAACAATTCAAAATGATAATAGTTTAGTAATTAATTCTGAGTGGTTTTGGTTAGGGCCATGATTTGGGGAAGGTTTAAAACAAAATAACAAAATATTACATACCCACGCATCATCTGTTTCCATAGTATTGTGCATGGTGATTTTAGGCTTCTGTCTGACTGCTCAGCCATGGAAACGCATTTCATGAAGCTCCCGACAAAACAGTTATTGTGCTGACATTGCTTTCAGGGGCAGTTTGGAACTCGGCAGTGCGTGCTGCAACCGAAGACAGCCAATCTTTACTCGTTAGGCGCATCAGCAGTCAAGGCAGTCAAGTTCTGTGAGATTATGTAGCCTACCACTGCAGCTGAGCCATTGTTGCTCCCAGACGTTTTCACGTCACAATAAAAGCACCTACAGTTGACCGGGGCACATGGCTGTGTGCCCTTGATTTTATACACCTGTTGTGGCTGAAATAGCCAAATCCACTAATTTGAAGGGGTGTCCACATATGTTTGTAAATATAGTACATATATTTAGCATTTAATATGTATTTTAAATTGGAAAAGAGATGTTAGGGGTGTGTACGTGAGGCGAAGTCAGGTGCAGGAGAGCAGAGTGTACTAAACAGGCGCACTTTAATTGTGGTTAAAAAACGACAGCACATATAAACATAAACGTGCCAAAAACACGGAACATAACAAAAGTATGGCACCTGACAATATCCACATAACAATAAACAATTACAGACAAAGACATGGAGGGGAACAGAGGACTAAATACATGCAGTGTGATTATGGAACGAAAACCAGGTGTGTAATGGAACAAGACAAAACAAATGGACATAAGAAAAATGGAGCGGCGATAGCTAGAAAGCCGTTGACGCCGAACGCCGCTCGAACAAGGAGAGGAGCCGACTTTGGCGGTTGTCGTGACAAGAGACCTACGTCTCCATATGTCTACACTGGAAAAAATAATAGTTAAATTAACTAAACATGGAAAGAAAGAGAACTACTCTTTTCAGGGACTCGCAAGGCTTATTTAAATGTCCTGATGCAGCATAAAAAAAATGATCTGATTGGTTAAATTATAGTTTTGACTTAAATCTGCTTAAAAATCCATGGCAAGACATGAAAATGGTTGTCAAGCCATGATCCCCAACACCTTGGCAGAGCTTGAAGAATTTTGAAAAGAATAATAGGCAAATATTGCACAATCCAGGTGTGCAAAGCTCTTATGAGGTTTACCTAATAAGACACAGCTGAAATTGCTGCGAAATATGTATTGACTCAAGAGGTGAGTACTTATCTAACCAAGATATATTAGTGTTTTATTTGTCATTAGTCAAAAAAATACATGGAAAAGAAATTCCACTTTGACAATTACGAGTATTTTGTGTAGATCGTTGACAAAAAAAGACAAATCCATTTTAATCCCACTTTGTAACACCATCAAATGTGAAGAAATCCAAGGGAGGTGTAGACTTTCTATAGGCACTGTAAAGTGGCAGTAAATGAAAGTACAGTGAACTTTGAACCTACCTCGGAGCAGTTTGATTATTTTAGTACTACAATATATTCCCCACCAGAAAAGACAGATATTGTAGAAATATACAAATGCAATCTGAGTGGGTGGTTGAGAGCTACTTTATGAATTATATTCGTCATATCATGTATTAATCATCTTATTTAACATTGCTCAAATTATTTTCAAAGCCTGGGGGAGAAGGATGCATGTATTGTTTGTATAATATAACAAAATGATAGCTGTACTTACCATGATTATTATTTATGTGTATAAATTGCTAAATTAAATGTTGTTTTGTCCACATAATACTTCCTGAAATTAAGTTTTATAAGCCCATGTGGGCTAGGCACCTGTATTGGTGTATGTGAACAAAGGTGATAGTTATATATAGAAGTAAAATACATTTGTTCCTGAGTGCATGGTCTCATTCAATTCTGAGATTGTGAAATCAAAATCCTCTTTGGCTTTATATTTGTATACTCTACTGTATTTGTACTTTATGAACGATAACGTGATAGCGAGAATAACTTTGTTCGCCCTCTATTTTTCCTCACAGTCAGTAATTTCATATTCTCCTCACAAACAAAACGTCTCTGTTGTTTTAATTGTTGTTTTAATTGTTTTAATTATCAAGGATAATTTAGCTGTTTGATTTTGAATTTTAAGACCCCTTGACTCACCCCCCCACCCCCCAAAAATTGTTGATGAAAAAAAACTGTGGCCTTACTGATATTAGCCCATTAAAAAATAAATTGAATAAGAGATTCACAATGTGGAACAATAGATAGTCCCCAACAAAAATCTAACAGTGTCTGTCCTATATCTGAGATATGAGAAAGATCAGGAAAAATGTGTTATTTCAAAATATATATATACTTCTTTTTTTACTTGTATTTAACAACACATTTTTGGCAGTAAACATTCTCCATATATACTGTACTTCCATAAATGGGACCTTCAGGTGAGTCTTGTAAGGCCTGTGGGCATCCTAGTGTACCACAACCGACATGTACATGTTCCTGAAAGTCCTTTGCACAGATGGGTCATATTATTGTGTATCCCAAACTGCTCAGATGCTACAGACAAAAGTTTGGAAATCGGCTGTACTGACTTCAGTCAAGTCCCAATACGCTTGTGGGGGTCGTAGAGCAAAAGGGAGTTTTTAGGCCAAACCGTTAGGAAGCTATAGACGATTTAGTTAGAAGACCGATTTTCGGGATGTCTCATGGTCTGACAAACGCTGGTCTAGCTCTGTCACCTTTCACCGCAGATGCGGAAGTGTGACACAGGCGGAGGAAGTGGATTGAGATGCATCCAATGCAAAAATATATCTCTCTAGCTTAATTTAGGGCTAGGCGTCCCTAGCCGGTGAAACTGGAGGGCACGCAATTCCAATAAATAATCATAAATATTATGGATATTATACATTTAGGTACAGTTGAAGTCGGAAGTTTACATACACCTAGGTTGGAGTCATTAAAACTCATTTTTTAACCACCACACAAATTTCTTGTTAACAAACTATAATTTTGGCAAGTCGGTTAGGACATCTAGTTTGTGCATGACACAAGTCATTTTTCCAACAATTGTTTACAGACATATTATTTCACTGTATCACAATTCCAGTGGGTCAGAAGTTTACATACATTAAATTGACTGTGCCTTTAAACTGCTTGGAAAATTCCAGAAAATGATGTCATGGCTTTAGAAGCTTCTGATAGGCCAATTGAATTAATTTGAGTCAATTGGAAGTGTGCCTGTGGATGTATTTCAAGGCCTACCTTCAAACTCAGTGCCTCTTTGCTTGACATCATGGAAAAATCTAAATAAATCAGCCAAGACCTCAGAAAACAAATTGTAGACCTCCACAAGTCTGGTTCATCCTTGGGAGCAATTTCCAAATGCCTGAAGGGACCACATTCATCAGTACAAACAATAGTACGCAAGTATAAACACTATGGGACGACGCAGCCGTCATGCCGCTTCTAGTCTCCTAGAGATGAACGTACTTTGGTGCGAAAGGTGCATTTCAATCCCAGAACAACAGCAAAGGACTTTGTGAAGATGCTGGAGGATACAGGTACAAAAGTATCTATATCTGCAGTAAAACAAGTTCTATATCGACATAAGCTGAAAGGCCGCCCAGCAAGGAAGAAGCCACTGCTCCAAAACCGCCATAAAAAAGGCAGAACTGAAAAAGCGTGTGCGAGCAAGGATGCCTACAATCCTGACTCAGTTACACCAGCTCTGTCAGGAGGAATGGGCCAACATTCACCCACCTTATTGTGGGAAGCTTGTGGAAGGCTGTCCGAAACATTTGACCCAAGTTAAACAATTTAAAGGCAATGCTACCAAATACTAATTGTGTGTATGTAAACTTCTGACCCACTGGGAATGTGATGAAAGAAATAAATGCTGAAATACATCTTAAAATAAAGTGGTGATCCTAACTGACCTAAAACAGGGAATTTTTACTTGGATTAAATGTCAGGAATTGTAAAATTTGTTTAAATATATTTGGCTAAGGTGCATGTAAACTACCAATTTCAAATGTACATATAGGTGTATTTTATCGTTTGAAAGCTTAAATTCGTGTTAATCTAACTGCACTGTCCAATTTACAGTAGCTATTACAGTGGAAACATGCCATGCTATTGTTTGAGGACGGCGCCCCACATCAAAATATTTTTCCACCGGCACAGGTTTCATAAATTCACAAATAGCAATTAAATATTCACTTGCTTTTTGAAAATCTTCCTCTGATTTGTCATCTAAAGGGTTCCAGCTATAACATGTAGTGTTGTTTTGTTAGATAAAATCCTTCTTTATATCCCAAAAAGTCTGTTTAGTTGGCGCCATCGATTTGAGTAATCCACTCGTTCAACATGCAGAGAAAGGAATGCGAAATCTACCCCTAAACTTTGTTTCAACAAGTCAAAATACATTTCTATAAACTCCGCAGATACCCTAAAATGTAATCAAACTATAATATTTCTTACGGAAAGAAGTATGATTTTAGCAGGTGCGTCCTGTCTTCCTTTGCGCCAGCAAACACGAATTTCCAAGACTGTGTCCCTGTACTAAAACAGATATTTCTAATTCGTTTTGGAAGTTACAAGCCTGAAACCTTGAATATAGACTGTTGACCCCCTGTGGAAGCCATAGGAATTGCATTCAGGGAGTTAATTGTCAGTATGACCTTATACTTGCCATTCTAAGAGGATGGTCTCTCTCAACAACAAAAAACTCTGGTTGGTTTTTCTTTGGATTTTCTCCTACCATATCTGTTGTGTTATATTCTCCTACATCATTTTAACATTTCTACAAACTTGAAAATGTTTTCTTTCCAATGGTACCAATTATATGCATATCCTAGCTTCAGGGCCTGAGCAACAGGCGGTTTACTTTGGGCACGTCATTCAGGTGTAAATTGAGAAAAAAAGGGGCCTAGCCCTAAGAAGTTTTAAACTAACAGATGTTTTATGGGGATTTTTTAAATTATGCTAATTAGATTCTCACGGGGGCGAGGACATCGACCTTAGGGGGTAGTAGGGACCCGTTTAGCATTGCACCAAATGTTAGAATGAAGACAATATCAGGATATTTCTCAAACAAAATTAGGGAAAATAATAATACTAGTAATTTCAGGACACCAGGGTCATGGTTACCTAACTCTGATGTAGTGTACACACTCAAAAAATAGATACAAGTTTTGCTATGCTTATTTAATCATTCACAAGGCAACGAGTATAAAACAAAAGTTTTAAAGCTGTTTGGCCATCATCAAACAATAGACTAATGAGTTGAGGTGTTGCTCTGGATTTTTTCAAAGTTTGTTGTGTCAGCTGACCTGTAAAATTATGTCCACAATTTGCAGTATCTTCAAAGTCAATGTGTACCTGTAGACTATGGCAACAGCACTGTGGTTTTTATAAAGTCATTACTGTATACAATATCAGGATGTTTAACGAACGCTTTATGTACACAATGTCAACCATTCAGAATTCAATAATTTTGTAGACAGACACCTTATTTTACATCAATATTCTTACTGCATGTAGAACACATTACATTGTTGTGAAATCAAATCACATCAAAGTAAAACATGTTCATGTGCACACGATACAGCGTATTGTACACAGCACAACAGAATGCTTATTTACAAGCTCTCCTTTCAAACAGCACAATATTTATGAAATGTTCAATAAGAAATAGGTGAAAAAACAGAATAAGAACACTATGTCAATATAAATAAGTAGAGAAGAAAAAGAAAAAGACCCGCACACTGCTCTTGCTAGTATCACTGGCCTTTATTAAGCTTTACGTATCGGCCTCACGGCCATCGCGAGAGCTTTAAACCCCATATAAGCCAAAGGTAAAGAGGTCATCAAATAGCTACCCGGACTATTTGCATTGACCACCTTTTTTTATGCACGGACTCTCTTGCACAGGCTCTATGCACCCTCACTGGACTCTACCTGCACACACTACACTGACACTCCAACACATACACAAACACACACATGCAAATTGATCCCACACACACACACTCCTGCACACTCTTCAAATATACTGCTGCTACTCTGTTTATTTATCCTGATTGCCTAGTCATTTTTACCCTGGCCTACATGTACATACTGTATTACCTCAATTACCTAAACTCCATCGTACCCCTGCACATTGACTCGATTCCGGTACTCCTTGTATATAGTCTCATTATTGTTGTTTTACTATGTAAATATATATATATATTTTTTTGCGAATTGTTTTCTTTTTAACTCTGCTTTGTTGTCAAAGGGCTCATGAGTAAAAAAAATCATGGTAAAGTCCACACCTGTTGTGTTCGACACGTGACAAATAAAATTGGATTTGATTAAACGGACTATTTTTTTATTCAGTCATGTCTAACATGATTATTATCGTGGGAAGTTTGCACCTTTGTCATCTACAATCATTTAATTGTGAAGGGAACTTGGTCGAATCCAGGGCTAAATACAGCAGAGAATGTGTTAGAGCAAGATGACACGTCAGCAAAACTGTACAGATGTACTCCTGAATCAGCATCATAAAAGGAACGACTCTGTCTGTCACAATCTAAGAACACTCCCAGTGTGTCCAGGTTTTCATTTCCAGAGAATTGTGTTGGAGGGTCTTGTAGAGACACAATAACCGTTTCCCTTTTTATAGCGAAGAACCCAGAACCCATTCCCAGGGTTGAAGGGGACAATAGCCTTGTTAATCTGGGCTGCGTCTGTGGTGGTTACCCCAACATACCATGGCTGTTTACACTTTGAATCCACCGCCACTTCCCAGTATATCTGTCCTGAGCTGAATTTGTTCTCACTAAAGGACAAAGTGAGTTGTGGAAGCTTGATCTCTTTCATTTTTACAATGAACCGTCTTTTTACTGCAAGACACAAATTGCGAAGAGTGAGTGGGTCCAAAGTGACGTCCACTAAAGAGAAGAGAACAGGATTTAATTCATACATTCACATAAATGGTTTACTCATTGGATTTTGTTATATTACTACACCTGCTATGTGTAGTATGCTAACACTATATGCAGGGCCTTCAGAAAGTGTTCACACCCCATGACTTTTCCCACGTGTGCTACAGCCTATGTCAAATAGATTCAATTGAAATGTTTTGCCACTAGTTTACACACAACACCCCATAATGTCGCAGTAGAATGATGTTTTTTTTGACATGTTTACAATTGATTTTTTTCAATGAAAAGCTGATCTGTCTGGAGTCAATGGGTGTTCAACCCCTTTGTTATATGGCAAGCCTGAATAAGTTCAGGAGTAAACATTTGCTTAACAAGTCACATAAGTTGCATGGATTTTTGAATGACTACCTCATCTCTGTACCCCACACGCACAATTATCTGTAATGTCCCTCAGTCAAGCAGTGGATTTCGCAAACAGATTCAACCACAAAGAACACAGTCAAGCAGTGGATTTCGCAAACAGATTCAACCACAAAGAACACAGTCAAGCAGTGGATTTCACAAACAGATCCAACCACAAAGAACACAGTCAAGCAGTGGATTTCGCAAACAGATTCAACCACAAAGAACACAGTCAAGCAGTGGATTTCACAAACAGATCCAACCACAAAGAACACAGTCAAGCAGTGGATTTCGCAAACAGATTCAACCACAAAGAACACAGTCAAGCAGTGGATTTCACAAACAGATTCAACCACAAAGAACACAGTCAAGCAGTGGATTTCACAAACAGATTCAACCACAAAGAACACAGTCAAGCAGTGGATTTCACAAACAGATCCAACCACAAAGAACACAGTCAAGCAGTGGATTTCACAAACAGATTCAACCACAAAGAACACAGTCAAGCAGTGGATTTCGCAAACAGATTCAACCACAAAGAACACAGTCAAGCAGTGGATTTCACAAACAGATTCAACCACAAAGAACACAGTCAAGCAGTGGATTTCACAAACAGATTCAACCACAAAGAACACAGTCAAGCAGTGGATTTCACAAACAGATTCAACCACAAAGAACACAGTCAAGCAGTGGATTTCACAAACAGATTCAACCACAAAGAACACAGTCAAGCAGTGGATTTCACAAACAGATTCAACCACAAAGAACACAGTCAAGCAGTGGATTTCACAAACAGATCCAACCACAAAGAACACAGTCAAGCAGTGGATTTCACAAACAGATTCAACCACAAAGAACATGGCGGCTTTCCAATTCACCTGTACAGGCGTCCTTCCTAACTCAGTTTCCGAGGAGGAAGGAAACAGCTCATGGATGTCACCATGAGGCCCATGGTGACTTTAAAACAGTTCAAGTTTAATGGCTGTGATAGGAGAAAACTGGGGATGGAGCAACAACATTATAGTTACTCCACAATACTAACCGGATTGACAGAGTGAAACCTGTACACAATATAAAATATTCCAAAACATCCATCATGTTTGCAACAATGCACTGAAGTAATACTGCAAAAAGAATAAGACAAAGCAATTCCCTTTTTTTTTCATGAATACAAAGTGTTAGATTTGAGACAAATCCGATACATTTGCTGAGTACCACTTCACATTTTCAAGCATAGTGGTCGATGTATCATGTTATAGGGACTGTCGTAATCATTAAGGACTGGGATTTTTCAGGATAAAAAAAGAAACAGAATGGAGCTAAGCACAAGAAAAATCCTAGAGGAAAACCTGAGTCTGCTT
Organism: Oncorhynchus keta; assembly: GCF_023373465.1. Lineage (NCBI taxonomy): Eukaryota > Metazoa > Chordata > Actinopteri > Salmoniformes > Salmonidae > Oncorhynchus > Oncorhynchus keta. Next base: position 4,950,628 of record NC_068436.1, on the reverse strand, counting down.
TCCACCAGACACTGGGAGATGAATTCACCTTTCAGCAGGACAATAAGCTAAAACACAAGGCCAAATCTACACTTGAGTTGCTTACCAAGAAGACAGTGACTGGCCGAGTAAGTGGTTTTGACTTAAATCTGCCTGAAAACCGATGGCAAGACTTGACAATGGTTGTCTAGCAAGGAACAACAACACATTTGACAGAGGTTGAAGAATTTTGAAGAGAGTAATGTGAAAATATTGTACAATCCAGATGTGCAAAGCTCTTAGAGACTTACCCAGTAAGACTTACAACTGTAATCGCTGCCAAAGGTGATTCTAACATGTGTTGACTCAGGGCTGTGAATACTTACACTATATATACAAAAGTAGGTAGACACCCCTTCAAATGAGTGGATTCAGCTATTTCAGCCACGTTCGTTGTTGACAGGTGTATAAAATCGAGCACACAGCCATGCAATATCCATAGACAAACACTGGTAGTAGAATGGCCATGGTGACGAGCTCAGTCACTTTCAACGTGGCACCGTTGTAGGATGCCACCTTTCCAACAATTCAGTTTGTAAAATTTCTGCCCTACGAGAGCTGCCCTTGTCAACTGCAAGTGCTGTTACTGTGAAGTGACTAGGAGCAACACCGGCTCAGCCGCGAAGTGGTAGGCCACACAAGCTCACAGAAAAGGACAGCCGAGTGCTGAAGCGTGTAGCGTATAAATCTGTAGTCGGCTGCAACACTCACTACTGAGTTTCCAAGCTGCCTCTGGAAGCAACATCAGGACAAGAACTGTTTGTCGGGAGCTTCATGAAATGAAGGCTAAGATCACCACGCGCAATGCCAAGCGTCGGCTGGAGTGGTGTAAAGCTCACAGCCAATTGGACTCTGGAGCTGTGGAAATTAATTTTCTGGAGTGATGAATCACGCTTCACCATCTGGCAGTCCGGCGGACTAAATCTGTGTTTGGCGGATGCCATGACAACGCTACCTTTCCCAATGCATATTGCCAACTGTAGTTTGGTGGAGGAGGAATAATGGTCTGTGGCTGTTTTTCATGGTTCGGGCTAGGCCGCTTAGATCCAGTGAAGGGTAAACTAAACGCTTCAATATACAATGACATTCTAGACGATTCTGTGCTTCCAATTCTGTGGCAACAGTTTGGGGAAGGCTCTTTCCTGTTTCAGCATGACAATGCCCCAGTTCACAAAGCGATGTCTATACAGAAAAGGTTTGTCGAGATCGGTGTGGAAGAACTTGACTGGCTTGCACAGAGCTCTGACCTCAACCCCATTGAACACCTTTGGGATTAATTGGAATTCCGAATGCGAGCAAGGCCTAATTGTCCAACATCAGTGCCCGACCTCACAAATGTTGCTAAAAGGAAATAGGCAGCCACAGCAATGTTCCAATATCTAGTGGAAAGCCTTCCCAGAAGAGTGGAGGCTGTTATAGCAGCAAAGGGGTGACCAACTCCATTTGAATGCCCTTGTGTTTGGATTGAGGTGTTTGACGAGTTGGTGTCCACATACTTTTGATCATGTAGTGTATGTACTAAATTACATATTTTTGTATTTCATTTTCAATACATTTGCAAAGACATTTGAAAACAGGTTTTCACTTTGTCATAATGGGGTAATGTGTGTAGATGGGTAAGAAAAACATATATGTAATCCATTTTAAATTCATGCTGTAACACAACAAAATGTGGAATAAAGGAATTAGTATTTATGTCTCCCCACTTCTAAAACCAAAGTAACAAAGAAACAAACCTGAATGACTGTGTATATAAGGTGAAAGACTTGCTATTTCCGAATACCTCTGATTTAGCTAATGAATACTTTGAGGGAAAATGGACTTGATATGATTGTACTATGTTGTTGTCTCACCTAGCTATCTTAATTAAGGTGAATGCACTAATTGTAAGTCGCTCTGGATAAGAGTTTCTGCTAAATAAATACAATTAACATCAACATCATCACAATATTGCATCATTATCAGTATATAAATAATACTACATTCATTCATTTAAGGTTTGTAAAGATTTTCCATTTACCTTTTGGGAATGATTCTCTCAGTGCAGTTTGCGTAGCACTTTCTGCCCAGAGTGAAACATATTTTGGACTTTATTGGGATGTACCATTATTTTATTCCTGAGTGTTGTTCAATTAATACTACTAAAAAACTGTGAATGATTTTGCATGTATGTTTGATTAATACATTTTCAAAAGAAGAGAGAAAAACACATTGTAAAAAAAAAAAAAATTACCTTTCAGGAAAAATTCTGTCTGTGTTGCTTTTTCCATATCAGTTTTCTTTACACCTTCCATCCAAAATGAAACAGATGATTAATAAAATGTATTTACTGGCAAATGTAGTATTTCTTTTATTTTACTAGTCAGTTAAGAACAAATTCTTATTTTCAATGACAGCCTAGGAACAGTGGGTTAACTGCCTTGTTCAGGGGCAGAATGACAAGTTTGTACCTTGTCAGCTCGGAGATTTGAACTTGCAACCTTTCGGTTACTAGCCCAAAGCTCTAACCACGAGGCTACCCTGCTGTCCCCGTTCAAGGTTTAATATGAATGCATTTCAACTCTACTTACCTTCAAGAAGATTTGCCTCTTCTAATTAATGGTGACCGTCAACAAACATAAAAAGGTTTGAAAGTTCTGTTATTATGATGTGTAGAAATACAACAAATAGACTTGGAGGAATAATGAATTCATACCTGCTGGCCTCTCATTAGACTCGGTTTCACCTGAAATCCAATGACACGCGAATATCAAGATATTGTACGTAATAAAACAGTGTGCTCATGTTTCCAGCGTTAGACATAACCACCATTACACGGATAGACAACACACAGTACCCTCTGCATTGCCATTTTTCTCTGACGTTGACAACCTGATGAACCCTGTGAGAAGGGGAAAAAGGAGATACTGTCAAATAAAACCAAAAGAATAACAATAGAGATGGGTAGTGAATGCTTGGTCCCTACAATAGTATTTGAAAGGTTCAAATGCAACACTTGTGGATGAAAGCACCCTGAAAAGCAGAGCCTAAATGCCAAGCGCAAATACTATCATTCACACTTTATGTTTTTGAGTTCTCCGATCACTAATTAGTATCACAGCTGGAATTTTCATGACTTGAATTAATTTAAACAAATCAGTTGTGCACACCGTTAAATATTGGGAGTACAACATGTCTCCTTACACGTGTACTCGGAAATATGCCCAGGCCTAGTCCCTAATTTTGAATATTGGCATTGGGGAAGCTCTGGATTTTCCAGCTTGACGTGAGATGGTTCATCAACCTGAAAATTGTCTGTGTGCCTGGAGAAACTGTAATCCATAGTTCAGTTTTCGGTAAACAGCCACTACAAAATTCAGCTAACTTTATCCACCGCTAGCTAACAATCAATGGATGTGAAAGGGCAATTGTGAAATATTTTTTAATGGCCAAATCAACTGAAATCAACTATATTGTTTTGATGTTAATATAAGATCATTAGACTTTTTTTTTAAAGTACATTGCACTTGTTTGTTAGCTAGTGGTGGCTAAAGTTAGCTAAATTCTTTCAATTTCATGCCCAAATCAACCTGATGACAGAGATTGTGTAGCTCAATGGCATGGTTTTGAAGTTGAAGTCTGCCATGGAATGAAATAATACCATCTTGTTTTTTTGTTCCAGACGAAGAGTCCAATTAGAGTGAAGATTACTAGTAGATTGTTGAACAGTAATGTCATGAAGGCACCAAGGCTCCAATGTCCTGTAGAAAGGATGGATAAACCACTTCAAATTTAAGAGAACATTCAGCGCCTTGCATAAGTATTTACACCCTTATACTTTTTACTCAACATTGAATTACATTTGATTTAATTGTAAAAAAAAAAAAGAAAAAAGTAATACAAATAAACATTTGTAATTGTTACCATGTACAAAAAATACACTGTAATATCTGAGGGGGTGAAAACGTTTGTACTTAAAAAAATAAATAATTTAGGGTGTATATCAGCTTTAATATTTTAAGTGTTCAAGTGGGAAGGATTACATTAGGAAGAAGTCCAAAAAACAGACTATCTGAGCAGTATTTGTAATAATAACTTCAGAAACCCTATTGCAACGGTGTTATACCTGTCCTGACGAAGACCCCTGTAGAGTTGAAATGTTGTACTTCTTTCATTAAACACAGATTTTCATTGTTTAACCCTTGTCTGTCTTACCCTTTATCATTTCATACATTTTGATTTGCATACTGCCATGTTGGTACAAGTTAATCTGAAAAAGCACCGACTCCGTCAGCCAGCCAAGGTAAAAGTACATTTGAACTTGAATTTACATAAGGTGCTACATTGAGTGAACCGACTGAAAGAGTTCAATATTGAGATATTAAATGTTAAGGTATTGATAACCTTTTCTGAGACATTCACCTTCCATTGGAGCTCTTGGCATGACTCTGCTCTCTCTCCTCTCCCCAGACAGAGAGACTGTACAGGAGAGCCAATCTGAGTCTGATGGAGAATACAGCAGCCAGCTACTGACACTCACCAAGCCCTGAGGATCTGAAACAGAAGGAGAGGCAGGTATACCCACAGCCATTTATTATATGGGAAAGATACACCTGATCAGATACAGGCACCCACCCCCCCCAACACACACACACACACACACACACACACACACACACACACACACACACACACACACACACACACACACACACACACACACACACACACACACACACACACACACACACACACACACACACACACACACACACACACACACACACACACACACACACACACACACACACACACACACACACACACACACACACACAATTGTAGATAGCCTTCTTCAGACTGATTTGGCATGTGTAGTGATTCTACAAGTAATTACCAGTGGTGTTGAGTACTTGTTCATATCAGATCTCTGTCCCCTCTTTGTTTCTCCAGGTGAGTTTAGGTTGTGGTGACCATCCCTCTGATGAACAGGTGACGTTCACCTGACCTCCTCCTCCTCTTGCTTCAGCTACAGAGAGAACTGGTTCACTACCTGTTACTAATGGACAGATAAAAGGGGAGGGTGAGGACAAGCTATGATCATAGATTATTGGAATAGACTACTGTATCTCATGCATCACATTTTCCTGTGAATTATCATTTTAAAAAAAGATACAAGATCATTTCTGCTACAATATTGTGATTATTACGCAGGGTTGAGTGAATTGCATTGGCATTTCAGTCAATTCAGGAAGTACAGTGACATTCCTATTCTCTCCAATGATTTTCAATTAGGAAAATGTGGAATTGGAATTTGGTTTACTTTCTGGAAATGATTTGGAATTGACCCAAACCCTGGTATTACAGTATTTTGGGGAAAGTTTTAGTTTTGTGGACAGATCAAAAATGTCATCCCGTGTTGAAGTGGTAGTTCACCCAAATTACAAAATTACACATTGGTTTCCTTACCCTGAAATCTGTCTATGGACAAGCTAAGACAGCAATCCATGCTTTGGTTTTGTATACCTGGCCACTGTCACCAAATGCAAACTCTTTAGCAATTATGGCCTATTAACCAATGCAAGTGAAGGAAACCAATCTGTAATTTGGGTGAACTATCCATTAAGTAGGACTGTCCCCAATTACTTACCATTCACTGTGAGGAGTACAATGGCTTTTTCATACCACTGTTCACTGCTAACATAGCACACATCTGCCAGTGTGACCCTCTCCAGTGTCAGGGACACATTCCCTCTCTCCAGCCCCCCAGTTAGAGACACCCTGCCCTTGTACCGGGGGTCCACAGGGGCCTCGTGGATCTTGTGATCTTTGTACAACAAGGCAGTTGAGTCAAAGTCTTTGGCCCTGTACCAGCGCACCTCCAATGGCTCCGCATTGAAGAGAGGTGAAAGTTCACAAGATAAAGAAACGGAGGAGTTCAACCAGGTCATGATTGGACCGTGTGGGACCGACAAGGTGAAGATTTCTGGGGTGAGAGAGAGTGTGAGCGAGAGAGAGAGAGAGACTAATTTTCTTACTCAAGGAAATTGAAGGATAATATTTTTCTATTTATGAAGTTGAGACAGTTATGTAGAAAAAATAGGATATTTTGCAGAAAACTAATAGCATATGCTCACCAGGACTTTGGACTATGATGGGAACGGTGAGAGCTGCCAGTATCATCACCCTCAAAGACAAACCTGTGTTGAAGATCAGTGTGATGACATTATAATCATAACAGGGTATGCTGGAGTAAGGAGTGGAGTAAGAAATCATGTCCTCTCTATTCATGGAATTTCTATCTGCAATTTCTATCTGCTGGCCCAGACGGCATCCCTAGCTGCGTCCTCAGAGCATGCGCAGACCAACTTGCTGGAGAGTTTACCGACATATTCAATCTCTCCCTATCCCAGTCTGCTGTCCCCACTTGCTTCAAGAGGGCCACCATTGTTCCTGTACCCAAGAAAGCAAAGGTAACTGAACTAAATAACTATTGCCCCTATGCACTCACTTCTGTCATCATGAAGTGCTTTGAGAGGATAGTTAAGGATCATATCACCTCAACCTTACCGGACACCCTAGAACCACTTCAATTTGCTTACCTCCCCAATAGATCTACAGACGATTCAATTGGCATCGCACTGCACAGTGCCCTATCCCATCTGGACAAGAGGAATACCTATGTAAGAATGATGTTCATTGACTATAGCTCAGAATTCAACACCACAGTACTCTCCAACCTCATCATTAAGCTCGGGGCCCTGGGTCTGAACCCCGCCCTGTGCAACTGCATCCTGGCTTTCCTGACGGGCCGCCCCCCAGATGGTGAAGGTTGGAAACAAAACTTTGCTGATGCTCAACACAGGTGTCTCACAAGGGTGGGTGCTCAGCCCTCTCCTGTACTCTTTTTTTCACCCATGACTGCATGGCCATGCTCGCCTCCAACTCAATCATCAAGTTTGCAGATGACACAACAGTAATAGGCCTGATTATGATGAGACTACAGGGAGGAGGCGAGGGCCCTGGGAGAGTGGTGCCAGGAAAATAACCTCTCACTCAACGTCAACAAAACAGGGGCAAACTACCTGCCCTCCAGGACACCTACAGCACCAGATAAAAGCACCAGATAAAAGATAAATCAAGGACATCAACCACCTGAGCCACGGCCTGTTCACCCCCCTATCATCCAGAAGGCGAGGTCAGGACAGGTGCATCAAAGCTGGGACAGAGAGACTGAAAAACAGCTTCTATCTCAAAGCCATCAGACTGTTAAATAGCCATCACTAGCCGGCTTCCATCCGGTTACATAACCCTGCACCTTAGAGGCTGCTGCCCTATATATCCATAGACTTGAAATCACTGGCCACTTTAATAATGGAAAACTAGTCACTTTAACAATGTTTAAATAATGTTTACATACTGCTTTACTCATCTCATATGTATATACTCTATTCTATTCTATTCTTCTGTATTTTAGTCAATGCCACATTGCTCAATTTATATTTTAAATATTATTTTACTTTTATATAAAGTACCAGTCAAAAGTTTGGACACACCTACTTATTCCAGAGTTTTTCTTTATTTTTACTATTTTCTACATTGTATCATAATAGTGAATACATAAAAACTATGAAATAACACATATTGAATCATGTAGTAACCAAAAAATGTGTTAAACAAATCAAAATATGCATTTTTATATTCTTACAAGTAGCCAGCATTTGCCTTGATGACAGCTTTGCACACTCAGAATGTTCTCAACCAGCTTCACCTGGAATGCTTTTCCAACAGTCTTGAAGGAGTTCCCACATATGTTGAGAACTTGTTTACTGCTTTTCCTTCACTCTGCGGTCCAACTCATCCCAAACCATCTCAATTGGGTTGAGGTCGGGTGATTGTGGAGGCCAGGTAATCTGATGAAGCACTCATCACTCTCCTTCTTGGTAAAATAGCCCTTACACAGCCTGGAGGTGTGTTAGGTCATTGTCCTGTTAAAAAACAAATAATAATCCCAGTAAGCGCAAACCAGGTGGGATGGTGAATCGCTGCAGAATGCTGTGGTAGCCATGCTGGTTAAGTGTGTCTTGAATTTGAAATAAATCACTGACAGTGCCACCAGCAAAGCTCCCCCACACCATCACACCTCCTCCTCCATGCTTCACAGTGGGAACCAAACATGCAGAGTTCATCCATTCACCCACTCTGCATCTCACAAAGACACAGTGGTTGGAACCAGAAATCTCAAATTTGGACTCATCAGACCAAATTACAGATTTCCACCAATCTTATGTCCATTGCTCCTGTTTCTAGGCCCAAGCATGTCTCTTCTTCTTATTGGTGTACTTTAGTAGTGGTTTCTTTGGAGCAATTCGACCACGAAGGCCTGATTCACGCAGTCTCCTCTGAACAGTTGATGTTGAGATGTGTTTGTTACTTGAACTCTGAAGCATTTATTTGGGCTGCAATTTCTGAGGCTGGTAACTCTAATGAACTTAACCCCTGCCAGTTTCATCATAGTTTTTGTGACTGCACTTCAAAGTTCTTGAAATGTTCCATTGAAATGTTCCTGTTCTTTCCATAATATGGACATGTTCTTTTACCAAATAGGGCTATATTCTGCATATCACAATTCCACAAATTAACTTTTAACAAGGCACACATGTTAATTTAAATGCATTCCAGGTGACTATCTCATGAAGCTGGCTGAGAGAATGCCAAGATTGTGCAAAACTGTCATCAAGGCAAAGGGAGGCTACTTTGAAGAATCTCAAATATATATTTGATTTGTTTAACACTTTTTTGGTTACTACATGAATCCATATGTGTTATTTCATAGTGTTTATGTATTCACTATTATTATACAATGTAGAAAATTGAGAAAAAAAACAAAGAGAAACCTGCCCAAACTTTTGACTGGTACCGTATATTGTTGTGAATTTTTAGATACTACTGCACTGTTGGAGCTAGGAACACAAGCATTTCGCTACACCCACAACGACATATGCTAAATATGTGTATGTGACCATTACAATTTGATTTGATTTGTTGCACATTGAAAGTACGTGACTGGTAAATTGGGGATACATTCCTATCCACATTGTGTCTCAAAATGAAAACGGTTGGTTCAGTCAAAACATCATATTCATCCAGCCAATGTGCAGCAAAGACAACAATTAACATACCGTTAATACCGTACAGTTGAAGTCGGAAGTTTACATTCACCTTAGCTAAATACATTTAAACTCCGTTTTTTTTTTTTACAATTCCTGACATTTAATCCTCGTATATATTCCCTGTTTTAGGTCAGTTAGGATCACCACCTTATTTAAAAGAATGTGAAATGTCTGTCACGCCCTGACTTTAGATATTTCTGTTTTCTACATATTTTGGTTAGGTCAGGGTGTGACTAGGGTGGGTACTCTAGTTTTTTGTATGTCTAGGCTTTTTGTATGTCTATGTTGGCCTGATATGGTTCCCAATCACAGACAGCTGTTTATCGTTGCCGATGATTGGGGATCATATTTAGGCAGGCCTTTTTCACACTTTCTGGTGTGGGATCTTGTCTATGTTTAGTTGCCTGTCAGCACTATTTGTATAGCTTAACGGTTGATTTGTTGATTTATTTTTATTTTTTCAGTGTTCATTCATTAAAAGAGAATGTACGCATACCACGCTGCGCCTTGGTCCATTCCATACGATGATCGTGACAATGTCAGAATAATAGTAGAGAAAATGATCTATTTCAGCTTTTATTTCTTTCATCACATTCCCAGTGGGTCAGAAGTTTACATACACTCAATTAGTATTTGGCAGCATTGCCTTTAAATTGTTTAACTTGGGTCAAACGTTTCAGGTAGCCTTCCACAAGCTTCCCACAATAAGTTGGATGAATTTCGGCCCATTCCTCCTGACGGAGCTGGTGTAACTGAGTCAGGTTTGTGGGCCTCCTTGCTCGCACACGCTTTTCCAGTTCTGCCAACAAATTATGTATAGGATTTGAGGTCAGGGCATTCTGATGGCCACTCCAATACCTTGACTTTGTTGTCCTTAAGCCATTTTGCTTGGGGTCATTGTCCATTTGGAAGATCCATTTGCGACCAAGCTTTAACTTCCTGACTGATGTCTTGAGAAGTTGCTTCAATATATCCACATAATTCTCCTCCCTCATGATGCCATCTATTTTGTGAAGTGCATCAGTCCCTCCCGCAGCAAAGCACTCCCACAACATGATGCTGCCACCCCAGTGCTTCACGGTTGGGATGGTGTTCATCGGCTTGCAAGCCTCCCCTTTTTCCTCCAAACATAACGATAGTCATTATGGCCAAACAGTTCTATTTTTGTTTCATCAGACCAGAGGACATTTCTCCAAAAAGTACAATCTTTGTCCCCATGTGCAGTTGCAAACCGTAGTCTGTTTTTTTATGACGGTTTTGGAGCAGTGGCTTCTTCCTTGCTGAGCGACCTTTGAAGTTATGTCGCTATAGGACTCGTTTTACTGTGGATATAGATACTTTTGTACCTGTATCCTCCAGCATCTTCACAAAGTCCTTTGCTGTTGTTCTGGGGTTAATTGCACTTTAACCACCAAAGCACAATCATCTCTTGGAGACAGAACGTGTCTCCTTCCAGAGTGGTATGACGGCTGCATGGTCCCATGGTGTTTATACTTGCATACTATTGTTTGTGCAGATGAACGTGGTACCTTCAGGCATTTGGAAAATGCTCCCAAGGATGAACCAGACTTGTGGAGGTCTACAATATTTTGTCTGAGGTCTTGGCTGATTTATTTTGATTTTCCATTGACGTCAAGCAAAGAGGCACTGAGTTTCAATGTAGGCCTTGAAATACATCCACAGGTACACCTCCAATTGACTCAAATGACGTCAATTAGCCTATGAGAAGCTTCTAAAGCCATGAAATCATTTTCTGGAATTTTCCAAGCTGTTTAAAGGCACAGTCAACTTAGTGTATGTAAACTTCTGACCCACTGGAATTGTGATGCAGTGAATTATAAGTTAAATAATATGTCTGTAAACAATTGTTGGAAAAAGACATCTGTCATGCACAGAGTAAATGTCCAAACCGACGTGCCAAATCTATAGTTTGTTAACAAGACATTTGTGGAGCGGTTGAGAAACTAGTTTTAATGACTCCAACCTAAGTGTATGTAAAACGTCCGACTTCAACTGTAGATCACATGTGATGCTGAACTTTGCACCTTCAGTTCAGCACTTGTGACAGTGTCATTAAATTGTACTACTGCTACTGTACCCTGTGAAGGGACATTTAAAAAAGTACACAATGAAAGATATTGCAGAAAAATACATCTAGCCTTGACTGATCCTGCTTGGATGAATGCTCAAGTAAATGCTGATTAAACCTCCATAAGAATTATTCTTATTCTACAGTAGGAAGTTCAGCCTCTTTTTTTTAATAAAAATTCAAATAACTCACTAAGTCAATCAATAGAATATTGACAAAACATGTCTTTGTAAATAACATTAAGCCAAGGGGAGGAGAGGAGGAAAAGGATGGTGAAGTACAGAAGATACAACATGCTTCAATCAAAGGCAGTTGCTATATGGTGAAATTCATTTCTACCTGAACACACCATTCTTCTTCAATTTCAAGTCGTTGTAACATACATTTCCAGGTGTTGCGACGTCAAACCTCTGTGGCTTTGGAATGCACTGATATTCCTATAGATTTCATGACCATCTAGCATGTCACACCGTATTTTGTGTTCTGCTCTGTAGGAGAGAATGAACAGTTTATCCACTCCCATCTGTCTACTCCCTCTGTTTATTGTATTGTCTTAACATATAGTCATGTGACAGGGCAAAGGCTTTGAATTGATCGTAGAAACACTATGGATGTAATGTTGTTTGTAGAAACAACAAGTAACACCTACTTCTTAGGTCATCCATCTAGTGAACTTATGTTAGGAATAGTGAACTACACTAAGGTGCCATCTAAAACCTGAAAGGGTTATTGAAGATCCTTTTCTTGCTTGCAAGTAGAACCCTTTTATTTCCATGTAGAACCCTTTACACAGAGGGTTCTACATGAAACCCCAAAAAGTTCTACCTGGAACCAAAAATGGGTCTACCTGGAGCAAGAAAATGTTTATGCTATGGGGACAAGTGAAGAACCTTTTTGGTCCTGTGGAGCTCAGTTGGTAGAGCATGGTGCTTGCAATGCCAGGGTTGTGGGTTTGATTCCCATGGGGGAACAGTATGATTAAAAAATATATATATATATATTATGAAAATGTATGCACTCACTACTGTAAGTCACTGTGGATAAGAGGGTCTGCTACGTGACTAAAAGTGGTTAGAGCGTTGGGCCAGTAACCGAAAGGTTTCTGGATCGAATCCCCGAGCTGACAAGGTAAAGAATCTGCCATTCTGAGTGGGGTGATTAAGGAGGCCAAACCGACAGTTTGTGGGAAGGTTCTGATCTTTGCAAATACAAAAATTCAGTAGGAGAAAGCCTTGAAATTTAACTCACTAAATGGGGGTTTGGTGAAATGTCACATTACCGGTGCCCTGTCTAAACTGAGAGGAAAAAGCAAAAAGAGTGGCAGTCCAGTGGACCCTACAACTGTATTGTTACAATTTGAAGGGAATCTGCCGCATAGGATGCATCCAGGATCACTCGGTCATCCTGTTAGACAGTACGTGCCACTTCCATGTGCCAACGGATGGGGCATGTTGCTAATGTCTGCAACGGTAAAATGAGACGTGCAAAGTGTGGTGGGGATCACGAGTATGGGAAATGTGGGCTTGATACTAAAGTTAAATGTTGTGACTGTGACGGAGAACACAGTGCAGCATATGGAGGATGTGAAATACAACAAAAAGTAATGGAAGCGGAGAGGTACAAAATGACAAACAATGTATCCTAACTGGGGCTGTTTGGAAAGTAATAAACTTAGCGTTGAAAATACTCCAGATACAACATAAGTAGCCGCTCCGAGAACGCCAGTGGAACCTCGGCGGATTGTTAATGAGATATGCGAGCATAAATGCTCGATCACAGAGGACGACTTCCTGTCCTTCGTGTGCAGGGCGATCAATTCGACCGCTCCACATAAGGGCGGGACTGCACGAATAAAAGTAGTAGTGAAGGCAGCCAAAGACATTCTGGGGATTTCTGAAAGTTACCGTAGAAATGATACATTGGATGCTGTACCACAGTTCAAGTGATGATCCGGATAACACATAGTATCGTGGTGTTCCTTATCGTTCAATGGAACGATAGGGGTTTGATCGCCAACGGACAGGAATTGAAGAAGACTACGTATGATTTAGATGTTTGACAGGACCTGGCGTGAAACATAAACATGGTTTTAACCTCAATTGGATTATATTATTCCTTGTTTTATCTTTGTGGGAAGTGATAGAACGGAGGGTTCACAAAGAGCGATTAAAGGTTTCAAATAACATAAATGTGTGGCAGTGGAGGGGTTAATATCACATTGTTTAATTACTATAATCCTTGTAAGCCCATCTCTGTATCTGTATTAGATATAGTTGTAAAACACAGTAAAGGTGATAAGGAGATATGGTGTGGGGATTTCAAAGCGCCTAACAGCTTGTTTCGGCAGAAATACCACAGATGCCAATCGTTTAGCGGAGGGGACTAGTTTGTATAAATGATGGTCATGGGACACGGGTAAATGCGACTAGAGGTACTGTACATCGTAATGTTTAGATCTTACTTTGGTGTCTTTCTCTATTGCTGGCATACAGTATGTGAGTGGGATGTGAAGACAGAATCCACAATAGGTAGTGATCATTTCCCAGTCATGTGCAACGTCGATCTTGATGCGTGTTTTCAGAAACAGGAACTGGTTTTAAATTGGTGCTTTGACAAAACAAACTGGGAACTTTTTTTTACACTTTCTGTGAAAAGGAGAGTCAGAAATTGTCAATGGAAGGGTCGGTAGAAGACTGTGCTGGATCTGTGAATTCAGTCAAATTGGATGCTGCTTTATTGGCTACTCCAATAGGAGGTGGGAATGAGGCAAGCAATGATCGTGATAATGCTTTTAAAACTTTGAAGAACAATTTTACATTTTGATAGCATGATAGTCTTTCAGAGAAAGACAACGTTGGCTAGGAAAGTCATTAAGAACGCAAAGGTGCATGGCGGGAAGTCTGTTCTTCTATAGGAAGGGAAACACAGCCGGGGGATGTGTGGAAAATGTTAGAGGATGATGAGGAAAGGAAAGACAGTACAGATACCCGTGTTAGCTGAGTAAGATATTATGGCTGTTTCAAACAGAGCAACAGCAGACGCTCTAGGATTTACTGTATTCCGTAAGAGGTTTGATTCTGGAGAATCACTGGAGGCTGAATTCACCAAGTTTGAAATAAGGAGGTCTTTGGAGGGGTGTGGTTGCACTGCTCCAAGTGAGGATCCATTATGCTACATTATGTTTCAATATCTGCCTACGGAAGATTTGGGAAAGAGTTTGAGTTTACTTAACAAAATATGGAGGACAAGAGTGCTATCATCAGGATGGAAACGTGATGTGGTTCTGCCTTTTGTGAAGCCTGGTGAAGATCCATCCAGTCCTGCTAGTTATAGACCTATTTCACATACATCACATCTCTGTAAATGAGTGTAAAAGTTGATTGTAGGTAGACTGATGTATTATTTGCAAGATAGGGGTGTATTTACTCCATACCAGAGTGGATTCAGAAAAGAAGGACTTCCCTTGATGCATTAGTTAAAGTTTCTGAGGTGACCAAAGCCTCGGCATTTAAGGAAGTTTGAAGGAAGCATATGGTACAATGTGGTGGGCAAGTGTACTGATTAAATTCAATGGAATGGGATTTAGTGGGAGAATGTATAACTGGATTTATTGTTTGACCGAACCTTCCACGTCAGGGAGGGATTCGAAAATATGAGGTGGAAAATGGAACTCTACGGGGTAGTGCTGTTAGTCCTATCTGATTCATGTTGACGATTGACGATATCTTATTGGACAGGGTATAGGGGTGGCATTATATGCAGATGATGGTGCAATTTGGAAAAGGGGAAGGAATACTCCTTGTGTAATGGAGAAAATGCGTGGTGCTGTTGTAGCAGTAGAGGAATGGTCCTTATCATGGTTTTCAAGTTATCTTTGCCTAAATCTTGCCATACTGTATGTTGTTCACTAACAAAAAGACTAAGGAAGATGTCAGTGTTCAATTATATGGAGAACTAATGGAAAGGGTAACATAATTAAACCATTTGTGGCTTTGGATCGATGAAAAGCTTACATGGAGACATGGTACATGTATTGAGACTAAATGTAAGTACAGTAAGAGGTACATCTTATGAAGACAATAGTTGGTCATGATTGAGGGGCAAATTTGACTGAATATTTATCGTAATTTGATGAGATCGTCCATAGATTACGAGTGCTTTGTATATGGTTCTGTGGCCTTTACCTCATTATCGCAAGCGAGGGCACTCAGGATGTGCGATGGTGCATTTAAAACTACACCAGTTGAGGCTTTACATGTAGATAATGGGGAAATGCCACTATCCCATAGAAGAGTTAAGCTAGCCATGGCATACTTGGCAAGACTGAAGGGTAGTACGGTAGATCATCCTACACTGACAAGATTGTTGAGAATATGAACACTATCAAAACAGGAGTTTTGGCACAGAGATTGGAAAAAGGGTTGATGAATATGGAGTCAGAGATATCGTTATAGGGCCATCTGTGGCAATAGGAAATGTTTTATAGTACCAGGAAATCTGTACAGGAGATAGTGTCATGTAATGGGAACAGAAGGGATGAGGTTATGTTTTGTTTTGTAAGATTAGGGCATACAGGATTGAAATCAATATTTTCTCTGGTAGACATGATCTATCTGGCACCCTGACAAACAATAACCTCAAGTCAAAACCGTTACAAAAAAATGGCATACGGTTGCTGTACAGTGCACTAACCAGACCACTTGGTGAGGGTGTTGCACTGAAGGACAACATGATCTTAATCAATTTTCAGTGTAGTACCTTTCCTATGAATTGGCACTGTTTTTTCAGTTTGAGTCTCCCCAACCACTTAGATCTTAACCACTCCAGGTAGCTCATTTATCAAAGGTGCGTGTGCACAAAAAAATACCCTAAACCTTGCATGCGTCCAATTTCCCACAAAGGTTGGTATTTTTAAATGTTGAATTTGATGGGAAAGTGTGCATGTTTCCACGCTAATCTCAGACCATGCGTACGTACACATTCTAGTGGTTAATCAACTGTATTGCAAGCAAATATTGTTATTTTATGCACAGGAATTACAATAATCGTTGGTTAATAAAAACATTTCAAACGCAGGCCTAATGATTAAACAGATGAATTTGCCATTGGTAAGATTGCTTAGCAGCATGTCGCCTAATATATTTATTTTACTTTTATTATATACTGTGTCTTCAGAAAGTGTTCACACCCCTTGTCTTTTCCACATTTTGTTGTTACAGCCTGAATTGAACATGTATTAAATTGAGATGTGTCACTGGCCTACCCTCCCATAATTTCAATGTGGACTTAAGTTTTTCATTTTTTTTTTTTTTACAAAACTGTTGGGGCTAGGGGGGCACAAGGAGTTCCCTAAAGGGAACACCCCCTCCCATTCAGCTGAAAAAAATATTCTTTAGAAATATTTAACTTTCACACATTAAGAAGTCCAATACAGCGAATGAAAGATAAACATCTTGTTAATCTACCCATCGTGTCCGATTTTTACAATGTTTTACAGCGAAAACACACATATATTTACGTTAGATGACCACCAAATTCAAAAACACACAGCGATTTTTCACAGTCACAAAAGCATAAATATAGATAAAATGAATCACTAACCTTTGATTATCTCCATCAGATGACACTCATAGGACATCATGTTATACATGTATTGTGTGTCTTGTTCGATAATGTGCATATATATATATATATATATATATATATAAATAAAAGGTTCAGCTCTTTGCATTGGTGCACAGGTCCTAATCCAGGCACTTGTCAGTAATGTTTTGATTCTCAAAACATCTGGTGAACCTTTTTGCAGAAATATCTGCTACAAGACCAATAAACATTGATAAAAGATGCAACCTCTGGCCTGTTATTACCACAGAATTAAAGATAAATGTATGGAACAAACTCAATGCAACCTTCCGGAGCTGAAACCCCACCTCTTTAAGGAATCAGATTTTTAGAAAAAAACTATTCTACGATGTCATAAAATAATAATCTGAGAACTTAAATGTAAATGGCAGTTTGCTGCAGAACCAAAACATCTGGTGAAGAAATATACAATAAACATTGATAAAAGATGCAAGTGTTATTCCAGAATTAAAGATAAATGTATCCTCTTTTGTGTCAGATTTTTAAAAAAACTTTAAGAAAAAAAAAAAAAAAAATAATAATCTGAGAACGGCGCTCAGAACCCAAAGAAATAGCCGCCATTTTGGCTTCAACAGGAGCTACAAAAAACACTATAAATATTCACTTACCTTTGAATATCTTCATCAGTAGGCAGTTCCAGGAATCCCAGTTAGACAATAAATTACTGATTTGTTCCATAAAGTTCCAAAAAGCCCATAATTTAGCCACTTGTTGTTAGCTTGTTCAGGCCAGCATTCAATCCTCAAAAAGCACGAGCAATTCCTCCAGACAAAAACTCAAAAAGTTCCGTTACAGGTCGTAGAAACAAGTCAAATGATGTATGCAATCCATATTTAGGATGTTTTAAACATTAATCAGCAATAAGGTTCCAACCAGAGAATTTCATTGTCTGAAGAAAAGCATAGGAACGGGTGACCGTGCGCAATGAGACCGAGGCTTTCTGCCAGACCACCCACTCAAAGAGCTATTATGAGCCCCACCTTTATAGTAGAATCATACAACCAGAATCTAAAGACGGTGACATCTTGTGGAAGCCCAAGGAAGTGCATGCTCATCCATATCTAAGATGGACATCCAATGGCACCGTTTTCTAAATTGAGTTCTCACTTCCTGTTTGGATTTCTTCTCAGGTTGTCTGCCATATGTCTTCTGTTATACTCACAGACATAATTCAAACAGTTTTAGAAACTTCAGAGTGTTTTCTATCCACCAGTAATAATAATATGCATATATTCCCATCTGGGAAAGAGTAGGAGGCCGTTTACTCTGGGCACGCCTTTCATCCAAAAGTGAAAATGCTGCCCCCTAGCCTCAACAGGTTTTAATAAAAAAGGAACGTTGAAATGTTTTGAGTCAATAAATATTCAACCCATTTGTTATGACAAGCTTAAATCAGTTCAGGAGTAAACATTTGCGTAACAAATCACATAATAACTTGCATGGACTCACTCTGTGTGTAATAAGTGTTTAACATGATTTTTGAATGACTACTTCATCTCTGTACCCCACACATACAATTATCTGTAAGGTCCCTCAGTCGAGCAATACATTTCGAACACAGATTCAACCACAAAGACCAGAGAGGTTTTCCAATGCCTCGCAAAGAAGGGTACCTATTGGTAGAAAAAACGATGACATTGAATATTACTTTGAACATGGTGAAGTTATTAATGACACATTTGATAGTGTATCAATACACCCAGTCACTACAATAGACACATGCGTCTTTTCTCAGTTGCCGGAAAGGAAGGAAACCGCTCAGGGATTCCATGAGGCTAATGGTGACTTTAAAACAGTTACAGAGTTTAATGGCTGTGATAGGAGGAAACTGAGGATGTATCAGCTACATTGTAGTTACTCCACAATAAAGTTTTGCGCACTAGGCCCAAGCTCCTTTTCCCCAGTTTTCTCTGGCTAAACTAGCTGAACTATGCTAGTCTTTGTCCTCGTTTCCAAACTTCATAAATAGTGCACACTCAACTTCAAAACTGCTTTGCTAGTTATACAATAATATAACAAAAAATATTAGCTGGCAAGAAATGTAAAAACTTTATTTTGTTGAATAATCATGACTGGTTTGAGATATCTGTCAGAAGATGATGGTGGCAAAGGATATCAGTGCTACTGAACCTGGATCCAAGTTCAGTTTTGAGATCAACCACCATCATTGGCGTAGGGTTAGCTGGAAGTTTGACAACCCTGTTTTGTAAGCTTTTAAATTATATCAAACTCAACCGTTTATCTTTTAAAGTGACGAAGACATGGATGTCTCATGGTAGGGTGGGGTTTGCAAAATGGGTCAACTTTGAGCACCTCTATCTCCTAAATGTTTTGCAATCCAGGTCCAAAAAGTAACTTTCTGACCACTTTTACGATGGGCAAATATTTATAGAAAGTTTTGTTCAAATCAAATTTGTTCAGGTCAAAAAGTGATTGAAATCAAATGGAACGACCCCATAGCGTGCATCATGGGTGAATGTATCAGGAGATAGAAAATACAGACCAGCGTTCAACAGTCAGGTTAATAATACTTTCCTAAGACACAAGGACCAATAATCCAGGCAATCAGTAGATTTAGTTCAAATGTAATTTTATTCAACATTCTGACTTGTAGAGGTTTTGAGAGGAAACTTTCCCAAAAAGTTATTACTTTGTTTCAAACTGTTTAACCAGCAAGGTATCATGTATTAGGCACGCCACAACCCGGCTTTTCCTAAAAAAAAACACTAACTTTGTGTGAACTCACCAACACTGTAGAATTTCATGTATTCAACTGTGGTTTTATATTTAATTATACAGTAAGCCGTATAAATTGGCTTATATAGACAGTGTACCTGTTTTATATTCAGTAAAAATTGTTGTAGCATGTTTTTTTTTGTTTTGTTACGTGACTACCTAGCTAGCCTACTGATTTTGCTACACTCGCTAAGTCTAGGGGTACTAGGCCGAGCTAAAGAGTTTGTGACCTGATTTAATGTGTGCATTGTGAGGAGTAAGCATACAGTTTAATGTATGGACAGGGTGTTGAATGCGTGTGCCCCAGGAGAGGCAAGCTTACAGAGTTCAGGGCCAGCTCTGTCTTGACTCTTTGGTCAACTAGCTCAAGCAAGTTATTGATGTTCAAAATGGTGATCAACCAGTGGCGGTTTTGGCATATTCATCTTGGTGGGGCAAAAACAAAAATAATGTTTTGATGCATACTGTTGTAACTTTAATGGGTTACAGAGTTATTGTTTACAGTTAATTCATTGAGCTGTATCTAAAGATATTTTCTTTACAGTTATTTACATATGTAATTGTATTAGAATTTGTGTGTTGGAGATCGAGAGAACTACATACATATTTTTGTTTTATTGGATCACGCTTTTGACTGCAAGTCCCAGAATGCCTTGCGACACGAAGTAGAGAGTGAACTCGCCAGTTATGTTCAAGTGACTATCCTGACTTTCACTAGCAACTTTCTTTTATTGTTTTGTAGAATCTAAAGTTGTTAAATGTAAGGTGAACAAGTAGTATTACTAAAATAAGCTTTCATTTCAAACCCGACATCCCGAGTCATTACTACTATATTTTGGTGCCGAGATCCAGGAAAAGTATGAGCTGCGATGAAGATCGTAGGGATGAAGCGGCTGAAATGGCTGAGGAGGAACGTCGGCATGAAGCAGAAAGAATGACACGAAAGCGGGGTACCATTCGAGGTGCCACAACACAGATTTTGAATTGACGTGGAAATAACCCAGTCAAATTCAGATACCGATCACTTGAGTACATTGTTGGAATTGCTATCAGCTAAGGAGGACAGCTTGTTTGAACTTGATCGTGGAATTGAACAGTTAGCGCCATTGGACGGATTGGAGGCGGAGAATGCATGCACAGAGGATTACAAAGAGCGCATTATCATGCTGAAGTGATAAAGAAAAAAACAGGACCTCAATCCACTACCAGCACTGGTGAGTGACTCTAACTAAAACAGATCACAGAGACAATCAGTAAGGCTACCAAAGTTGATTATTGAGAAATTCTATGGAGATGTCAATTTGTGGTAGGAGTTTTGGAGCCAGTATGAGACTGCTATTCACAACAATGATTCCCTGTGTAATAAAGAGAGGTTTACCTATCTGAAAACATATCCCACTGGACCAGCTTCAAAGGCAGTAGCAGGATTGATGTTAGCAGACAGATTATAGTTCTCACATGTCAAAGCTGCTGAATCTCACTCCTGTGAAGAAATCCTCTGACCTAAATGCATTGAGGCAGTTATATGATGAATGTGAAATTCAGATTAGGAGCTTGGAATCACTGGGTGTAGTGTCAGAAACCTTATGGAAGCCTACTATGCCCAATCTTACTGCAGATGATTCCAGAGCACATAGCTCTTGACTATAGTCGTTAGAGGGGACTAGATGATGAATGGAAAGTGTCTGAGATCGTCAGTTTCCTACAGGAGGTTCAGGGCAGGGAAAGAGCACTACAAATGACACGATCATGGAACCAACAGAAATAGCGCAAACCATGGAACAAGTCATGCTCCTCCAATGAAATGAAAACAAAAAGATTCAACATGCCATCTGCTACGGCACTGCACACAGCCCGCCAGAAGGAACAAAACCGGTCTATTCTGTGACAGTGCAGACCACAAATCAGAAAACTGCCCTGACCACAATATTGCTACACGCAAAGAGAAAAACTATAGAAAATGGGAAGATGTTTTGTATGTTTAGGACAGAAACACAGCAAAATTCTGAAAAGTCAAAGATGTGTCAAGTGGAAGCAGACATCACATTGCTGTGTGTACTGGTAAGAGGAGTGAGGTGCAACCCCTACTGTTTCTATAGATGCTGTTTCCTCAGTTTTCCCCCATTCATTGAAGATTAAACCAGATGGACAGAACACTGTGTTGCTACAAATGGCAAAGGCATGGGTAGAAGGCCCATCAGGCAGGAAGATAGCTCGTTGCTTACTAGATGGAGGCAGTCAGAGAAGCTTTGTACATGAAAACCTTGTGAAGGGCTTGAAGCTACCAGTAATCAGACAAGAGGCACTTACTCTTCACACATTTGGCTTCACAGTGAAAGTCATCTTGGAGAATGTCTGGGACAGCAGAGAATAGAGATAGAGGCAATTGAAACCCCACAAGTGTGCACAGCTGTGATGAAGGTTCCTGGGGAACAGATTCAACATGAGCTCAACAGAAAGGGACTGCACCTCGCAGACTTTCCAGGAGATGACAATTATCCTGAACACTCTGTCCTGATAGGAGCAGACCACTACTGGCAGATAGTATCAGTGTAAGGGATATCGTCCTCTTCGTCTGAGGAGGAGTAAGTATCGGACCAAAGCGCAGCGTGGTAAGTGTTCATGATGATTTTAATTAAACAAAGCACTGAACACTGAATCAAAACAATAAAGTGAATTTACAAAACCGAAACAGTACCGTGTGGCCCAAACACACACACGGAAACAAACACCTACAAACCAAAAGTGAAACCCAGGCTATCTAAGTATGATTCTCAATCAGAGACAACTAACGACACCTGCCTCTGATTGAGAACCATACCAGGCCGAACACAAAAACCAACATAGGAAAACAGACTGCTCACCCCAACTCATGCCCTGACCATACTAAAACAAAGAATAAAATAACAGAACTATGGTCAGAACGTGACAATCAGGCAGAGTGAAGTGACTGACGGAGACGCCGGTTGCTTTAGAGGGCACCTTTGGATGTTCGGTGCAGGAACCAGTGTCCATGTCAAGTGTCGCCGAGGCAACATGCATGTTCATCCCACTTGATGAAGACACACGCGTCTTCAAACAACTGCATGCATTCTGGGAGCTTGAGTCTCTGGGTATTATAAGCAAGAAAACAGAACCCAGATGAAAACGAGGCTCTACAGAGGTTCGAGAAAACAACGACCTTCAACGATATCTCGTGAAGTTGTCATGGAAACGAGAAATGCCAGCACTCCAAGACAACTATAGAATCGCCAAGAAACGGTTTGAAGGTCTGAAGAAAAGAATGAAGAAGGATGTGACATTCACATGCAACGCCATGGGCCAGAAGTTACAGTATGATCTTGTCTCATCGCTAAATCTCCCCTGCGGACTCGGCGTAGGTTGAGAGCCAAGACACACTGCTTCTTGACATACTGCTCGCGTAACCCGGAAGCCAGCCGCACCAATGTGTCGGAGGAAACACAAGAGTATGATGAGACAAGGAAATCCCAGCCGGCCAAACCCTCCCCTAACCCGGATGACGCTGGGCCAATTTTGCGCCGTCCCATGTGTCTCCCAGTCACGGCCGGCTGTGACACAGCCTGGGATTGAGCCCAAAGCTGCAGTGGCACCTCAGCACTCATTGTTAAATTTCCGATTTACAACTCTTTGTGTAATGTTTATGTCCAATGGCCAATGAGCACCGATACATTTTACCTATAATTTATCTTCATATGACAAGGATTGAAAAGTATTTCCCAGTAGATTGTCGACTTGATTCATGAGGATGACCGCTTGTCTAGTTTGCTCGCTAAGATTGTGAAAGTATGATGTTGATAAAATCAGTCCAATAGCTACGGTAGATATAATGTGATTTGGCCAATGACCTTGAGCCTTCTTGGATGGGCACTTCTAATATAAGTCTATGGCAGCATCCAAGCGGCTTGAATTTTCAAATTTCTCCCTGTAGATTTGGCGGTGATGTAGCATCCCCATGAGTGACAGAACACTGAGCCAATAACGGCGCAACTAGAGAACACTACCAACCCTTACGCTCCGTATTGTCCACCGGCTGGCCCACCACCGCAGAAAGCACTGAGCTAGGCTGAAACATCTGCATTTTGGAGCTGCCTTACTCAAGAAAGCAATACAGAGATTGTATGAATGTTTGTATGCAGCTTTATTAACTCATTGATACATTTTTTTTACATTGTTTGTAAAAATGCTCCACCTGCCCTGAATGACGTGTCGCCACAGTGATCAACAAATATTTGTGTATAGAAAAAGGACAGAAAAATGTCATCTCAAAAACTGAAGATTTAAAACCGAACCGAAAGCCCACATGGCCATCAAACTACAACAGCCTCACAGCGCTACAAGCTGCCACACCCCGATTGCCCACACCTGTTCAAGACTTCCTGGCAGAGGACAGCACCTGCCTCTGTTGCTGCTACCTGGGGATGAAATGTCGAAGTGGTAGTGTAGTGTATAATTGTGTTCCTAAGAACTAAACTACCTGGCCTATTCCATAACACTTTGTCATCCAGAGTCATTTTACTGTTAAGGGACAGGTGTCACGTAACCCAGGGCTGAATACAGCGAAGAATGTGTTAGATGACACAACGTTAAACAAACTGTAAAGATGTACCTTTGAATCAGCATCATAAAAGGAAATCATCTGTCTGTCACAATCTAAGAACACTCCCAGTGTTGTAAGAATGTCTGCTGACACGTCACTCAACACTGAAGGGCTTTCATTTCCAGATACTGGCATTTGAGGGTCATCAGAGACACAATACCCTTTTTCTTTTTTAAATGTAAAAACCCAGAAACCATTCTGTGGGGTTAAAGGTACAACACCGGTTGTCAGAGTGGCTGTGTCTGTGGCTACCCCGACGTACCATGACTGTTTCTCTCCAAGAAATGAATTGAAAATTCCACCATTCCTCACCACCACTTCCCAGTATATCTGTCCGGAGCTGAATTTGTCCTCACTTAGGACATGAGGGGCTGTGGAAACATTAGGTTCTTTTGATGTCTTATAGTAGACCTTCTTTCGATTTGGAGACACTTGTAGATACGGATGACCAGGCTTTGGGTCCAGAGTGATGTCCACTAAGAAAAGGAAAAAATATTTGGTGAAATTATTCAGTCACGTGGTTGCTGAGATGGATGTAGTAGGTAGAGCCACGTAATAATATTATGTTTGATGTTTTTTTGTCCTACCTTTGAATCTTTTTACTTCACCCCATTCTGCAAATGATTAACAAATCAAAATCAGAGACATTTTCTAACCACTAAGCTTATCAACAGAAAATAAATATTGGGTTGCACCACTGTTTTTAATGGGTGTTGTTCAATGAATGTGAATAAACCTGGGAATGACTGTGTTTGTGGGTTAACTAACTTAGGAGAAAATGTTAAATAATAAAAACGTATGTCAATGTAAATGTACCTTTCGGGACACACTGTGTAGTTGTTTCCTTGGCAGTTTGCGTACCACATTCTGCACAAATGAACATATTAGTATTGACAAAAAGTTGATTGTCGATGCATCAAATAATCAACCATATTTATCTGTTCAATGGATGATAAATGACTAGTTTGATGCTTGAATTTGATTTTCCTTTACCCGTAAATTGACGCTTGTCAATTTCTGATTAAATGAGACACGTATTTCATAGCAAATGTAGATATATACATTAAATAATCAACAACACACATAAATACATAATATTCTATACAAAACACAAAATGCTCAGTAAAGTTTGCTTTTGCAATGCTAAATGAAATGTTCAGATTTACCTCCGGCAAGAGCTGTTTCTTCTATTAAATGAAAACGGTTAAAAGTAAGATACCAAATATATAGAAAATCATATAATGTGTAGAAATTCACAAAGTAGTCTTGAAAAAATATATAATAATATATATATATATATAATATATAGTAATACCTTCAGGCGTCTCAGTCGACTCTGTTTTATCTGAAATAGATTGACACTAATATGACACTAACACTACAGGTCATACAATATTGTTGACATATAGATTATTGACACAATATAATTAATCATATTAATCTATCTAGCTATACAGTATGTTCAACGCTTGATAAATTACTCATTTAGTTAATAGAAGAGTAAATCTATTTGACACTTGAATTTGATCTCCTTCATCTGGACATGTGTTAGAAGTTGTGTGCCATACTAAAGAAACAACGTTTTGAAAATAGAAAATCAATCTTTCAATCTTTCATTTGAACACCACCTTACTGAGTTTTATTGAAAAAATGTTTTTTTCAATTTCTAATCAAATAAGACATGTTTCTTAGATAATATAGATACACTCTCCTCTATTTAGTAAAGCTACAATGTTTAACGTTGTCTCTATATGCCAGCATTTTGGATTGGAGATAAAATATTTCATTTCATTTTCATAAGTATCTGTTTTACCGTTTAGATATTAAAGAACTGTGTATCTAGTCCCTCCATTTGAAGAATAATCTACGGTGTCATTTTCGTGATTACCATCTTGTCTCAACGCTGCAACTCCCCAACGAGCTCGGGAGAGCCGAAAGTCGGGTCCTCCGAAACATGACCTGCCAAACCGCGCTTCCGAACCGCCCCCCCCCCCTCAACCCGGAAGCCAGCTGCACCAATGTGTCGGAGGAAACACCGTTCGACACTTTAATACACTATAATTTAATTTGTCCAAATATTTATGACTTCTTCAAATGGGTGGACTAGATACATAAAGTATTTTCATTTCTAAACAGTACAACAGATATTCATGAAAATACCCTCAAATAAAAGGTGTCACTCTATACTGGCACCTCATGTGAAATATTTGATCTCAAAGCCAAAATCCTGTAGCATAGAGCCAAATTTAGCTTCACTGTCCAAATAAATACAGAGGGAGTGTATACACAAAATAAATATTCAATATAATGTTAACATAAAATAATCAACAAACACCTAATCTTCAGTACAAAACGCGTAAAATGCTCATTCAACCTTTGAAATGTTAAATAAAATATCAGTAAAAAAATTAAAAATAATGTACATCCGACAAAAGTGGCTTTCTCGATTAAATTAAAACTATGTTTAAAAAAAATCATGTTATAATATAGAAATACACAAAATAGTCTTGAAAAACTATAGAAGTCGATTCTGGCCTCTCTGTAGACTGTTTTATCCTAAATGCAATGACAGTAATATTAATATAGGTAGCTAGGTCATACAATATTACTTTTTTTTAATGTATTGTATCAGTGAGGTTTTTCAATGTCATCATCAAACCTAATATTATATTAAGGTGCAATTCCTAACTTAATTTCGAATTGACATCTATGCATGACCGTCCCGCAGGAGGCCTTTTGCCTTTTGGTAGATCGTCATTGTAAATAAGAATTCTTTAAATGATTTGCTTAGTTAAACAAAGGTCCCGACGCTCTTGTTTATTCCCAACACTCTTGTCTAAACGCAAATGCACCTCACTTGCGATGGGGTTTTGGAAATCTTTGGAACTGGACTTTTATATAAAACGAAATGATTAGACAATGCTTAATACCGTTTCCATTTGCCATTTTCTTCGATGTTGAGACTCTGACAAACCCTGTAGGAGGAAGAGAAGTAGATATTGTCAATGCAAAACCACATAACCCATTGTAAATGATAGAGATGGGTGTGAGTGATCAATCAATGCAGTAGTACTTGAAAAAAATGTATGCAACAATTTGTTGAATGAAAGGCATACACTTGACAACATTACATATAAACACAATGTAAATATGTACCGTATATATGTTCGTGGAGTAGAATAGTCGAGCCACACTATGAAGATCAGTTCTACTAATGATAGGTCACATGCTGTTCACATTTAAATTCATTTGCGTTAGCTTGTTGACATACCAGTATTTTTGATCCAGATGAAGAGCCCAATAACAGCAGAGACAACAACAAGCAGTAAAATAATCAGAGTCGTGATGAAGGCTCCAAGACCCCAATGTCCTGTACAAAGAATTGATCAAACCACTTAAAATATTACTTTAAAAAAAATGAGTCTTATTTCCCAGGTTTATGATGTTGTTTTTCGGGTAGATACAGTAACTCAAGACAACATATTAGAGGACTTCACCGTTTCACCTGTACCCGAAAAGCCAGGTTGGACCTAATTGTCATGGGTCTTGGGTATTTGTAATTATAACCAATTTACCCGTAAGGACCCGTACAGACCCGAATGCGACTGGTGCTGTGGAGAGAGTGAAAATTGTACAATTTATGCTGCTGCTCTTGCTTTTCACCAAAGTGGTGCGTGAAGCTTGCTGTTGTTTCCGGCCAATCACAAGTCATCAAAGCAACACTATAGTAAAAGTAGTCTCCCAGTGTGGCAAGCAAGTTAGGAGATACAGGTAGCTGTAAAAATAAAGAAAACACTGACATAAAGTGTCTTAAAGGGGAATACCGTTAAATTTAAAAAATGTGTCTAAGTTCCTAAACCCTTGTTATTGGACTGTCTGTCAAAGTGCGGACCTCTCTCACTCAGCAAGGTAGAGCTAGAGCGAACGCTATGTCACAGGGTTATGTTGCCCCCCACTCACTGCACCGCTTTCAAAGAACTATGTGGAATGACACAAATCTACATAAAAATGTATGTTCTGTCACAGTGAAAATACTAAATTTGGGAAGTCCAATCAATTGTGAGATATGGCATATACATTTTATGTGATACATGTGGGTCGCGGGTTCACAATTGTATCTTTTCTGAGATCTAACATGGTCATACCACAAAAATGGTCATACCATGGATCATTTAGCTATTTTATTTTTTATTTTAGACCCTTTAGCTAGCAAAAAATAAAGATTTGATGAAATATTGAACTTGCCATTTACTACTATAGACATGCACTGTATCTAGTACATATATGAAACAGCATTGTTGAATATTTGTTCCTGATTGGCTAGAAGAGCATTCTAGAATGTACATTTATGCCAGATAGCGGGACAGTAGGGAAAGATATAGGGACACCTTGCAATCATGACGCAATAAGCGCCTACACATGCATACCCTACTTGCTACAAAGTTATCGAAAGCTAAACCAACAACCACACAAACCAAAATTGGATACATTGTAAATGCAGGTCCAACGAGGGAAAAAATGTAGCTAGCTAGCATTAATTTGTTTTTGCAGAGACATATTTTTTTGGAGCATCTGATGACCTAACATGGTGAGTGATGACCATGAATTTCTCTGGTACTCGCTACCGTTGCAGCCATGACGCAAGTGGTGCTATGATGTCAAATCCTCCGTCGTTGCTAGTTTGACCAGGTGTTTTCAGCAACTGATATTTTTTTATTTGTCATATTGGCAGGCTTGCTAGCAACAACCTATTTAGCTAGCTTCTAAACTAATGTTTGATGTGCAATGTGATCTCCTTGCAATGTACAGTGTCAAGTATCCTGACTAGAAGGCAAACTTTTCTAGATATGCCAGGCAAAATAGGGCATTATCAGCTCATTGTTACGGATGTATCCAAATGAATGTTAATAGAAAACAGCTACTTTGCTTTTATTCTATCTGCTGAGGTTGTAACTGTGTTAGCCGTAGCTAGCTAGCTAGCAAGCAAGCAAGTGACTGGGTCTCGTCCATAAATATCGAACTAATCGAACAAATGCCTGGGTTGTGTCTTTAGCAACCAAAAGATCAGAAAGTAGGAATGTTCTTATATAAATGAAAATATCAATGAGAAAACTGTATTTCTACCTGTAAATGTGTGCTTATAGTATTGTTTTCTTTGGCAACTGTGAACAGTTTGGCCGGAATAAACAGCTTAAACAAACGAGACAGAATACATTTAGCTGTTATTCTGGCTGCAGAGGTAGCAGTAAATAAGGTATAAGAACGTTGTCACTGAGTATTTAAAAAATATATATATATATATATATATTTCACCTTAATTTAACCAGGTAGGCCAGTTGAGAACAAGTTCTCATTTACAACTGCGACCTGGGCATGATAAAGCAAAGCAGTGCGACAAAAACAACAACAGAGAGTTACACATGGGATAAACAAACGTACAGTCAATAACTCAATAGAAAATATGTATACAGTGAGTGCAAATGAAGTAAGGAGGTAAGGCAATAAATAGGTCATAGTGGAGAAGTAATTACAAGTTAGCAATTAACACTGGAGTGATAGATGTGCAGATGAGGATGTGCAAGTAGAAATACTGGTGTGCAAAAGAGCAGAAAACAAACAAACAAACATGGGGATGAGGTAGGTAGTTGGTTTGGATTGGCTATTCACAGATGGGCTGTGTACAGCTACAGCGATCGGTAAGCTGCTCTGACAGCTGATGCTTGAAGTTAGTGAGGGAGATATAAGTCTCCAACTTCAGTGATTTTTTTGCAATTTGTTCCAGTCATTGGCAGCAGAGAACTGGAAGGAAAGGTGGCCAAAGGAGGTGTTGGCTTTGGGGATGACCTGTGAAATATTCCTGCTGGCTACGGGTGGGTGTTGCTATGGTGACCGGTGAGACGGAGAACAACATCCTGTTCGTGAGAGTCTCATCTTTCCACAGAGTATTAGTTTGTAGGCCAAACCATTCAAACACTACAGACGTTTTCATGAGAAGCCGGAATTTCAGGGTGTTTCCTGGTCTGACAAACAATGCAGGAGCTCTGCCACTTTCCACCATATATGTGGACGTGGGGGATTGAGACGCTACCCATCCCCCCAAAAAAACGTATCTCTCTATCTTAAACAGACCGATTTTGAAGGGGATGTTTTATTAAGTTGCGTCAATCAACTCTAATTACCTCAGGAACCACACATGTGAAAGCACCTGCTTTCAATATAGTTACCTATATCTAATCAATGGAAGATGGAATTCAAATGAAGGAATTAAAAGGTAAATGATAAGAAAAAAGGTTACAGTTACCAAGATCTGTGGCAGCAAGAAGTTACTGTATTCTATCTTGTGCGAGTCGGCTTTGTAGCTGTTTCTTTCTCTCTCCCTGCCTACACCCGGCATCACTCACTCACTCACTCACTCACTCACTCACTCACTCACTCACTCACTCACTCACTCACTCACTCACTCACTCACTCACTCACTCACTCACTCACTCACTCACTCACTCACTCACTCACTCCACTCACTCACTCACTCACTCACTCACTCGGCAGCGTAGCCTAGTGGTTAGAGTGTTGGACTAGTAACCGGAAGGTTGTGAGTTCAAACCCCTGAGCTGACAAGGTACTGTCGTTCTGCCCCTGAACAGAATGTGTTCTTAACTGACTTGCCTGGTTAAATAAAGGTTAAATAAAGGTAAAAAAAAAAAAAAAACTCACTCACACACTGCACACACAGCACAGTCCCTCCACCTGCTAGAGCGGCTCTGTTTCTCTCTCCATTGCGCCTTAACAGCTCCAGTTAATAACAGATTTTTTTGGTGCTTTTTTTGCTGCTTCCCTCGGATTGAATCGGACCGGTCTGGTTGTCCTTTGGTCTGGTTGTCCTTGGGTCTGGTTGTCCTTAGGTCTGTTCAGACCGGCATTTTATCTTTAAGAACTAATTTATTCAGATAGGGGCCCGTTTAGGAAAGCCCAAGGTCCATTTCACAACAGGTCCAAGTTGTGTTGACTGGTTTGTAGGGTATAATGAACTTATTGTTACTTTGACTCAAATATTAAATGATAAGATACTCTTTAAGATTTCTGAGATTCTCACCCTCCGTTGGAGCTCTGGGCAGGATTCTACTCTCCTTCTTCTCCTCCTCAGACAGAGAGACTGTACAGGAGAGCCAATCGGTGTCTGAGGGAGCATACAGCATCCAACTACTGATTCTCACCAAGCCCTGAGGATCTGAAACAGAGAGGAAAAGGGGATATACACACTTACTGACAGACAGACACACACAGCTGTACATAGTTGCAGTGATGTTTCAAAAAAGTGTCTACAATAACCTGGAGTGTTCAGTACTTCTCGTCCATTTCTGATCTCTGTCCCCTCTTTGTTTCTCCAGGTGAGTGTAGGATATGGTGACCAGCCCTCTGATGAACAGGTAACGTTCACCCGACCGCCTCCTCCTCTTGCTTCAGCAACAGAGACCACCGGGGTACCACCTAGTACTAATAGACAGAGGTGGGGCAAAGTACAACCAAGAAGACAATGATTGTGAGAATGTATTTAATTGCAAACCTGCATAAAGAGTTGCCACTTTCTCTATACATTCCAAAGGGAGAGTTCACCCAAATTGCAAATTAGCATATTGGTTTCCTTACCCTGTGAGCAATGTTAGACCGCCACGTGTCCATATACTGCTTACAGAGTAAGGAAACCAATGTCATTTTTAAACTATTCCTTTAAAATAAGTTTCAATATCCAGAATATTTATTTAACCAGGCAAGCCATTTAAGAACAAATTCTTATTTACAATGACAGCCTAAGAACAGGGAACTCAGGGATTTGATCTAGCGACCTTTTGGTTACTGACCCAACGCTCTTTTTTATTTTTTTTTATTTTACTAGGCAAGTCAGTTAAGAACAAATTCTTATTTTCAATGACGGCCTAGGAACAGTGGGTTAACTGCCTGTTCAGGGGCAGAACGACAGATTTGTACCTTGTCAGCTCGGGGGTTTGATCTTGCAACCTTCTGGTTACTAGTCCAACGCTCTAGGACTTTGCCTGTGCTTAGCTCTATTCTGTTTCTTTTTATCCCAAAAAATGATAAGCATAAACATAACATGACACAGCCACCACCATTCATTTGTAAAGATTTCTAAAAACATAATTCCACTTTGACATTATGGGTTATTGTGTGTAGATCAGCGACACAAAATCTACATTTAAACCATTTCAAATTCAGACTGTTACACAACAAAATGTGCAAAAAGTCAACGGGTGTGAATACTGTCTGAAGGCACTGCAGCTACCCATTCCACATTGTCTACACAAGTGGAGTGCGGTCTTCAGTCCCTTACCCTTTACTGTGAGGAAGACACTGGCTTTTTCATACCACTGTGCGTTGCTGACACGGCACACATACTCCCCCCCGTCTTCCAGTGTGACCCTCTCCAGTCTCAGGGACACATTCCCTCTATCCAGCCCCCCAGTTAGAGACACCCTGCCCTTGTACCGGGGGTCCACAGGGGCCGCCTGGATCTTGTGATCTCTGTACAACAAGGCAGGTTTGTCGAAGTCACCAGACCGGTACCAGCGCACCTCCAATGGCTCAGCATTGAAGAGAGGTGAGAGTTCACAAGCCAGAGAGACTGAGGAGTTCAACGCGGTCAAGATCCGACCATGATGAACCATCAAAGTGAAAACCTCTGGGATAAGAGTGAGATGTAGAGTTCTTGTAAGAGGGTGTGCAAAAATTAGCCATTTATATAGGGCATTACAACATTTTGCTTCATAAGGAACTAGCTTAATCCTCTATGAATGTTGTTATAGATTTAGATGAGCAGTTGTAATGCATTAAGTATAGCTCATAAGGCTTACATGTGTTTATAAGGTATTATGAAGAGGGCATTCATAAGTGTTAATTAAAAAAGCTAAGACAGTTATATGGAAGAAATCAATGTTTTTGCAACTAGCAGAAAGTTGACGTGCTCACCAGGTCTTTGAGCTGCCATGAGAACTGTCAGAGCCGTCAGTGTCATCAAACTCAGCCACACACCTGTGTTTAAAGATAGAGGACATCCTATTGATGACAGTATCATCATAACTGCAGTTACTATAAAAAGTTGAATCTATTGCATCAATAAACACGTACAGTAGTAGGGTACAACACTGATATGTTCAGATAAAAAAATATATTGAGTAAAACAGACATGCCTCTTGGTAGAGTATAGTGGAATTTCGTTCTGCAATGTTCAGTACGTTGCACCCTCCTGAATATGACCCTGGTCATTTGATCAAATGTCACGTTCTGTCTCAAAGCTAAAACCGTTAGGTCATACAGTCAATGTGCAGGAACCATTGAACAAATAGGCTGTGTTATAATGAACGTTGGACCATGAGACTGTTAGGTTCTAAATATCAGAGTAAGAAATTGACGGACTCTATAAAAGCTCCAACCAAGTTGATTCACCCCAAAGGATCGAACAACTGAACAGACAAACATATTTCCAACAGTGGTAATATATATACCTCAATTTTGGTGGAGTCTCCTCCTCCTCTCTAAACATGACATCTTTATTGATGTGCAGGACCTTAAGTGATACGGGCAATAAACTGTACCTTCTCCCTTACTGTGCCCGGACCTGACCTCGGCCCCTTTCCTCACTAATCCACAACTCTCCATCCACTCTTATCAGTGCCTGCCAACATGTGATCGTTTTCCCTGCACTCAGCACATTCCAAGCTTAATTGCATCCACCATATATGTACATTCCTCCTACAGATAATCATTAACTTCGGGTGTAGACTCTAGACTATGGCACGCCTCATGCCTCTAGTATAACTGATGATTAACAATATTTCAAGTTTTGAAATCCGAACCCATCAAGACAAGTTAAATTACAGTGCTTTCGGAAAGTATTCAGACCCCTTGACTTTTTCCATATTTTGGAAACTGCAGTCGAGCTTCGAGGCTTATGTGTTCAATCCCAGTGCTAGGCACTTGTTTTTGTGTGTGTTTTTTTTAAGCCTTTCCCAAACCTAAATTGGACCATTTGGAATGAATGCCTTAACTTAAACTTTAGTTCAATTGTTGCGGCGTTTGACTGACAGCCAAGATACGGCACCACATGGCGTAATTATGTCACTGCAGTTAAGCCAGGGTTGGCGTTTTATTTGGAAATAGGGCTGTGCAGTTTTCAAAAACATAGCCCTGTCACACGACTATACAGAAATAGGGATATATAATGAGATAAGGAGAGGGAGTGGACATACACAGCCTAGAAACAGTAGATATCTTCTATGTGCGCTATTTCTATGCAGCTATTTCAAACAGCTGAAAATACAATATTTTTGGTTCTGGAAAAGATTATTCACAGCTTTTTAGATGGTACAATGATTATATACACTATAATTGCTTGTTTGCCACATAAATTGAAATTTGGCAAACTGTTAGAATTTTAGCAACCAGGAAATGGCAGAGTGATTTCTTCATAGTGCATCTTTAAACCAATAAAGCAGCATCTCTTTCTAAATACAACCAAACAAAGGGAGGAGATGAGAGAAAGTGAAGGGAGTAACAACGTTCTTCAAACAACGGCAGAAGTTTTATCTAGTGAAATTAATTTCTACCTGAATGCATGATCCCTCTGTCAATTTCCAGCTGTTGTAACATCAACGTTATCTTCGGCTATGGAGTCCTCAGATGGCAATGTGACATATCCACAGTATATTTTAATTCTACTTTCTAATCAAAAATGGAGATAGAGCAGCTTCTCTTCTCTCCTGTATGTCCACTCTCTCTCGTTATCTCATTATATTCCCCTATAAAAAAAAAAAACTTTTGTGGGAGGTTCTCTTCAGGAAATGCGTAGGAGGAGTTAAGATGGAGTGTCTCCTTGTTAAAGGGAAATATCACTCAAAAACTCTCCTGGTATTTTTTTTCATTAGTCCACTTGTCACGTTCTGACCTTAGTTCCTTTATTATGTCTTTGTGTTAGTTTGGTCATGGTGTAAGTTGGGGTGGGTAGTCTATGTTATTTTTTCTATGTAGTATTTATGTGTTTGGCCTGGTATGGTTCTGAATCAGAGCCAGGTGTCGTTCGTTGTCTCTGATTGAGAATCATACTTAGGTAGCCTGTTTTCCCCATTTTGGTTATGGGTGTTTAATGTTCTGTTTAGTGTTTTCTGCACCTTGCAGGACTGTTTCATTTTTTTTCTCGTTTATTCACATTGTTGTTTTGTATTTCAGTGTTCAGTTAATAAAATCATGAACACGTACCACGCTGTGCTTTGATCCACACCTTCTTCCATCTATGAAAACCGTTACACCACTGTTAAATGTTGCATCGTCATGTAAATGTCGCTGGAGACACTCTTCTTCTTAAAAGTCCAATATCTTGACAACTTGACTGCTGACATGAAAAATATGTTGGGACTGTATCAACAGTGGACAAAGGAAAAAATATAGTTTTTGAGTGAAATTCCCCTTTAACGTCCAAAAGCAGAAGTCATGTCACAGGCTCTCTCTTCTCCCCTGAAAAACAGAATTTCCGGTTTTTGGCAACTCTGCAAAAGCTCATGCCCCTGCTATCTGTATTCCATCACTACCTTCCCGCTGTACAGACTAAAGCCATACACAATCATGAAAAGGGGTCAGAACCACCTTTAAAAAATATATATATACATAGAGTCATAGCTGTAGTATTGGCCTAATTTAAAATACATGTGTAATTACACTATGTCTCATTTGACAGGTTTTCACCGTCATCTCCTAGGACTCAATCAACATATTCTTTTTTTCCTTGAGTCACGTTGTCCAGAACTGAACACAGGAAGAAAGAGTGATGCTTTCACGTCAGTAAAAGTGTAGTAAAATTATAAATAGACAGAGTGCGTCTGGTCCAGTCTAGAAACATTCCTACTGTAAATAAATACAATCTAATTTTAGTGGTCACATACACGTGACTAGCAGATGTTATTGCGGGTGTAGCAAAAAGCTTGTCCTTCTAGCTCCGACAGTGCAGTAATATCTAACAAGTAATATCTAACAAAGTGTGCAACATACACCCAATACACACAAATCTAAGAGGGAATGAATTAAGACCATACACATATGGGCGAGCGATGTCAGAGCGGGACAGACTAAGATACAGTAGAATATTATAGAATACAGTATATACATATGAGATGAGTAATGCCAGATATGGAAACATTATTAAAGTGACTAGTGTTCCATTCGTTAATTCCTTAAAGTGATTTCTAGGCTATGCCTATAGGCATCAGCCTCTAATGTGCTAGTGATGGCTGTTTATCAGTCTGATGGCCTTGAGATAGAAGCTGTTTTTCAGTCTCTCGGTCCCAGCTTTGATGCACCTGTACTGACCTCGCCTTCTGGATGGTAATGGGGTGAACAGGCAGTGGCTCGGGTGGTTGTGGTCCTTGATGATCTTATAGCTCTTCTCTTACAGTTAGTGGTGTTGAAGGGTCCGTAACCACATGGAAACCTTGTATTTTATCGGAAACATTGACGTGGACTTAGAACATGCAACATGCAAGTTATAATGAAAGGAAATACAGTGCACTAATTTCTCTTGTCCACTAAGGACCTGGGTAAGCGTTGCATGGGAGAGAAGAGAAGTATGTAGCTCGCAACGTTTTCTTTTTTTAAGTAGCTCTCATGGAGACCCCTGCCATACAGTTGAAAAATCTAGCCAATACATTTTCATTTGAATAACATCGTTTGTGAACTTCAGAGCTGTAATGCTTTGACACTTTAGCGTTGGTTGATGTCCATGCTATCGCAAAAATCTAATTAGCATAATAATAAAAAAGCCCCTAAACAAATCTGTCAGTTTAAGCTAGAGATGTCTGTTTTTTACCATTGGATATGTCTCAGTCTACCGTATCCGGCCTATGTCGCACTTCTGCATCTGCAGTGAAAGGTGACAGAGCTAGACTGGTGTTTGTCAGACCATGACGCATCCTGAAAATCAATATTTTCACAAAATTGTCTGTAGCGCCCGAACGGTTTGTCCTCTGGTTTGACTTTCACAAACACAATGGTTATTATTGATGTATCCCATTAAAATGTCACTAGAAAACAGCTTAAACAGATGAAAATGTGTCTACTTTGCTGTCATTCGAACGACTGGGTCACGTCTCCAGCAACCGAATGACCAGCCTGCTTGGGTATCAACCCTAGATTTGTGTCGGGACTATATATTGTGGAAGGATGAAATACTATGAAAAGAATTCATCAAAATAACATTCTTGGTAATCCGGTGGAAATAAAAGTGATAATGCCCTCGAAACCGGTGTTTGCAGAATATAGTGGCACGGTTCGCCAGCCCTCGACTTCTAACTCCCATGTCAATGTATTCTCCAAACACCAGGTTCTCGTGCATTATCACTTAAATGGAATGCAAGGAGTTTGATAGCCATTGGACAAGAATTACATGATTTAGATATTTTACCAGACGTGATGGTATACTAGATGGTATACAACATGGTTTAAACCTCAATTGGATTATATTATTCCTGGTTTCATCTCTGTGAGAAGTGGTAGAGTAGAGGGTGCGGGTGTTGGGTGTGCTATATTTATCAAAGAAGGTGTAGTACAGTGCGTTCGGAAAGTATTTAGACCCCTTTACCTTATTCACATTTTGTTACGTTTCAGCCTTATTCTAAGAAATGATGACAGAATGACAAAGCAAATTCCGTTTTTTTGGTGTTTTTTTATTTATTTAATTTTTGCTAATTTATGAAAAACACCCTGAAATATTACATTGTATTACTGATTACAGCATCTAGTCTTCTTGGGTATGACTCTACAAGCTTGGCACACCTGTATTTGGGGAGTTCTTCTCTGCAGATCCTCTCAAGTTCTGTCAGGTTCGATCGGGTTCATGTCCGGGCTCTCGTTGGGCCACTCAAGGACATTCAGAGACTTGTCCCGAAGCCACTCCTGCATTGTCTCGGCTGTGTGCTAAGGATCACTGTCCTGTTGGAAGGTGAAACTTCTCCCCCAGTCTGAGGTCCTGAGCACTCTGGAGCAGGTTTTTATCATATCATGGATCTCTCTATACTGTGATCCGTTCATCTTTCCCTCGATCTTGACTAGTCTCCTAGTCCCTGCCGCTGAAAAACATTCCCACAGCATGATGCTGCCACCACCATGCTTCACTGTAGGGATGGTGCCAGGTTTCCACTAGACATAACGCTTGCCATTCAGGCCAAAGAATTCAATCTTGGTTTCATCAGACCAGAGAATCTTGTTTCTCATGATCTGAGAGTCCTTTAGGTGCCTTTTGGCAAACTCCAAGTGGGCTGTCATGTGCTCTTTATTGAGGAGTGGCTTCCTTCCGGCCACTCTACAATAAAGGCCTGATTGGTGGAGCGCTCCAGAGATGTTTGTCCTTCTAGAAAGATCTCCCATCTCCACAGAGGAACACTGGAGCTCTGTCAGAGTGACCATCGGTTTCTAGGTCACCTCCCTGACCAAGGCCCTTCTCCACCGATTGCTCAGCTCTAGGAAGAGTCTTGGTGGTTCCAAACATCTTCCATTTAAGAATGATGGAGGCCACTGTGTTCTTGGGGACCTTCGATGCAGCAGACATTTTTTGCTACGCCTACCCAGATCTGTGACTCGACACAATGCTGTCTCGGGGTTCTTCGGACATTTCCTTCGACCTCATGGCTTGGTTTTTTCTCTGACATGCCCTGTCAACTGTGGGACCTCATATAGACAGGTATGTACCTTTCCAAATCCTGTCCGATCAATTGAATGTACCACACGTGGACTCCAATCGAGTTGTAGAAACATCTCATGGATGATCAATGGAAACAGAATGCACTTGAGCTCAATTTGAAATCTCATAGCAAATCAAATCAAATCAAATCAAATTTATTTATATAGCCCTTCGTACATCAGCTGATATCTCAAAGTGCTGTACAGAAACCCAGCCAAATGGTCTGAATACTTATGTAAATAAGGTATTTATGTTTTTTATTTTCCATACATTTTCAAAAATATCAACCTGTTTTTGCTTTGTCATTCTGGGTTATTCTGTGTAGATTGCTGAGATTTGTTGTTCATTTAATCTGTTTTAGAATAAGGCTGTAACGTAATACAATTTGGAAAAAGTGAAGGGGTCTGACTACTTTCCAAGCCAGGACTTGAACCTGATCGAACATCTCTGGAGAGACATGAAAAAAGCTGTGCAGTAACGCTCCCATCCAACCTGACAGAGAGGATCTGCAGAGATGAATGAGAGAAACTCCCCACATAGAGGTGTAGCAAGCTTTTCTATTTATTTAACCTTTATTTAACTAGGCAAATCAGTTAATTAAGAACAAATTCTTATTTACAATGACAGCCTACCCCGGCAAAACCCGGATGATGCTGGGCCAATTGTGCCCTGCCACCTATGGGACTCCCAATCCCGGCCTGATGTGTTGCAGCCTCTTGCACTGGGAGCCCAAGCTTGTAACGTCATACCCAAGAAGACTCTAATCGCTGCCAAAGGTGCTTCAACAAAGTACTGAGTAAAGGGTCTGAATACTAAATGTAAAAGTTATATTTTTGTTTTTTTAAATTATGTTTTGATGCTAAAATGTCCAAAAACCTGTTTTTGCTTCGTCATTATGGGGCATTGTCTGTACATTGATGAGGCAGGGAAACAATTGAATCCATTTTAGAATAAGGCTGTAAAGTAGCAAAATATGAAAAAAGCCAAGTGGTCTGAGTACTTTCCTAATGCATCGTATGTGTGTGTTGAACTGAGCATCCCTGAATAACATTTCAGTCAAAATGATACCCTAGTCATGTTTTTTCTACATCTGCCTCATGTTAAACATACCGTAGCTGTAGTGTTGGCCTAATTTAAAACACATTGTGTACAGAATGCCTCATTTGACGTGTTTTAACCTTCATCTCTTGGTATTTATTCAACATAACACGTTTATCACTTTTTCCAGGGCTGAACACAGGGAGAAAGTCATTTGATACCACATCAGCAAACATGTAGAGATGTGACTGTGTCTCAACATGATAAAAAGACAGTCTGTCTGTCACCGTCTAGAAACACTCCTACTATGGAAAGATATTCTGCCACAGCTACTTGTTTTGGAGGGTTAGTTGTTTTTTACATGGAAACCTTTTCCTTTTTCAGAAAATAAAATCCAGAAACCATACTGGGGAGTTAAAGGAATGACAGAATGTTCTCTCAGCATTTTCTCTGGCCACACCGATATACCATGACATCGTTTCTGTAAAATGACCCCCCACCTTCACTTCCCAGTAGTGCTGTCCAGAGTCAAAATGCTCTTTACCCAACACATGGGGATGCCTGTTTGAGTAATCTTTCTCTTCTCCTGCGCTGTACTGAGCCCCCCCTTTTCTGTCACTTTAAAAGCAAGGGAAGAAGTCTGGACATCCATGGTCACGCTCTCTGAGGGAAGAGAATATGGTTTCATGAAGTCAGACACAATGTTGACATGGGATAGTCTCGCAATTTAGGCTAATACAATAATAACGATCATCTAATAAACATCTGGTAAAAAAAAATCCTACCTTTGAATCCTTTCACCTGGAGCCCATCTGCATAAAAGCAAATACGAAGTCAATGGAAAACACTGAGATACAATTTAGATTCACATTGGCAGGAACATTAGATTCAAGTAAACTTGACTTAACTTTCGATTATTAACTTTTTCAACAGGTTGTTTCTCATCGACGTGTCCTGCCTCTACAAGCACAAATACCATGAACACACTTAGGTAATTCTACTGAAATGTATAAGAAGATTAGTGACTCAAGGCAGACTTTTGGATATGAAGCGTGGTTATCAAACATAGGAATGTTATACATGGCCATTCATTGATTACCTTCAATTAGGTGCCTTGTATCGGTTGAATGGAGAAGGTGGAAGGCAGTATAAAAAGGTGATATTTACTTGCGATGTGTGTGTATTTGCACAAACATTTGACTTAGTCACATGAACGGTATCTGTTATATCAACCAAATACAATGGATTAAGAATGACAACGTTACCTGGCCTCTGCTCGAGCTCAACTTCTGCTGAAATGCAGAGAAAAACCACACATCCTATTTGATGACACAACATATCTGATATCTCATTAGATACACATCATATTTCTATTTATTGAGTCACACAGATCACATAACAATGTACATTACCTGGGCTGCCTTTGCCTTTTTTTTGTGATGACAGCCATGCCAGAGACTCTAAAATAAAACAATGATTGTTGAATATGCTTGATAAAAATTGATAGTAACAATTTGAAGTATATACTTCATTGTTTGCCCAGCATGATGACCACAGATGCGAGAGCAGAGAGGAGGAGCAGAGACAGGACCAAATATGCAATAAATGCTTCTCTCCAGGCTTCTGCACACAGGAAAATCAAATTCACAAGCGCTCATAAGGTGGAAAGATAGAACGATAGAGACACATCTTCAGCATGTTCACATTCCTCTTACAGCAGATCATTTCTGGGATGGGAAGTAAGTGGGATCTGAATGTGTGAATGCTGTTTGTAGGACACTCATTCACCAGGCTGGCATATCTGTGGCAGGATTCTGCTCTCTCTCTCTCCTCCTCAGACAGGGAGATTGGCTCTCCGATTGGCTCTCCTGTACAATCGGAGTCTGAGGGAGAATACAGCAGCCAACTACTGACACTCAACAAGCCCTGAGGATCTGATTCAGTGGAGAGAGTCAGAGAGAGACAGAGAAAGAGAGATACAGAGACCGAGATAGATAGAAAGAGTGGTTTTGATTTTCACTATGAACATTTTACATCAATGTGTTTTATCATTGCAAGTAATGTTATTACCATGTGTGTAGAGTACTTGTTGTACATTTCTGAGCTCTGCGCCTTCTTTGTTTTTCCAGGTGAGTGTAGGTTGAGGTGACCAGCCCACTGTTGAACAGGTGATGTACACCTGGCCTCCTCCTCCTCTTGCTTCAGCAAGAGACAAAACTGGGATACCACCTAATACTATTGGAAAGATAGGACTGTAGGAAGTTTTGTTCCATTTTCCAGAAATGTTCACAAGTTCAACAAAATGAGCAATAGTAGTTTGATTCTGAACTAGCTTCCCACCAAAAGCACAGTATCTCTCCCTAAATAAGTTTACATCACCTTTTATGTTTGTTTACAGGTTAATTGATTGCGGAAACATAGTCCTCTGCTCCTTACCAATCAGTATGAGGGACACACTGGCCTTTTCATACCACTGTTCGCTGCTGACACGGCACACATACTCCCCCCTGTCTTCCAGTGTGACCCTCTCCAGTGTCAGGGACACACCTTCCCTCTCTCCATCCCCCCAGTTAGAGACACCCTGCTCCT
Organism: Oncorhynchus keta; assembly: GCF_023373465.1. NCBI lineage: Eukaryota > Metazoa > Chordata > Actinopteri > Salmoniformes > Salmonidae > Oncorhynchus > Oncorhynchus keta. The sequence goes on along the minus strand of NC_068436.1, from coordinate 4,908,008 downwards.
GTAACGGGGGTCCATAGATGCCTGGATGCTGTGGTCGTTGTATAACAAGGCAGGTCGGTTGAAGTTACCAGGCCGGTACCAACGTACCTCCAACGGCTCTGCACTGAAGAGAGGTGAGAGTTCACAAGGTAGGGGGATGGAGGTCGTTTATCCGGGTCAAGATCGGACCATGAGGGACCACCAAAGTGAAGACCTCTGGGGTAATGGGTAACAGAAAGGAGAATGTACAGTGAAGAATGATCATACACTTTGCCCTGTTTATGCACTCAGTGTTGTAACATTGGACAAGGAAGAGTAGTTATTTACTCAAAAATACTTTGTAAACATTCTTACCAGGGTTTTGAGGTGGGATAGGATCAGTGACAACTGACAGTATCAGCACCCTCATAAATACCCCTGTGTTGAAGAGACAGGACAACAACACTGTTACATTACCCAGCTACATGTATAAATCAACCAAACGATCATGTGAACACAGTTTCATGTGTGTTGGGAAAATATCTAAAAAAAAAACAGGGCATTTACATTATGCACTTTGGAATTTCAGACAAAGGGACAGTGTGTCTGACAGTGTTATGTATTTATTGCCATTCACATGCCAACTTCAACCCACATAAAAGGCAATCAAATGACTAAAGGGACAATGTCGCAACGATCATGTGACTTTCACTGATCACAGTAGAGATTGAAACGGACTAAAAGTCTTGAACAAAACATAAAATGCTGTACGAACGTAATCCTTATTTTGTTAAATTGGTTAATAAACTACTAATTTAAACACCATCTCTACGCACATGATCTTTGATCAGAAACTAACCTGAAAGTGGGAAAAAAGCAAAACAATCATAATGACAAGATTGAAACAAGGAAAGAGGGGAGTAGGATTCATTCTTTCATGATACTGTAACGGTTCTCGTCCTCCTCTTCTGAGGAGGAGTAAGAAGGACCGGACCAATATGCCGCGTGGTAAGTGTCCGTCATAATTTGTTGACTGAACGGACAAAAACAAAACAACAAAGTGAAATGGAAGAAACGAAACAGTTCTGCAAGGTGACGTACACTAAACAGAAAATAACCACCCACAAACAAGAGTGGGAAAACAGGCTACCTAAGTATGGTTCTCAATCAGAGGCAGGTGTCGTTCATTGTCTCGGATTGAGAATCATACTTAGGTAGCCTGTTTTCCACATTTTGGTTGTGGGTGTTTCATTTCTGTTTAGTGTCTGTTCGCCCGGTAGAATTGTTTCATTTTCTCTTCGTTATTATTTTGTGTAGTGTTCAGTTTGTTCAATTAAAACATGACGAACACTTACCACGCTGCATTTTGGTCCTCCTCTCCTTCCACCAACGAGAAGCGTCACAGATACGTGAACTCTCAATTCTAGAGAACCATCATATTACTATATATTTTATATAGGAAGGCTGCAACTCATACAGTGTAATGGAATTCATTTGTATCCGAGTGCATGGTTCCTCTCCCTTGATTTCCTGTTATTGCAAAACCAAAACGCTTGGGATTTTCTGCTAATCCTGTAGATTCAAGACAATCCAAATATCACAATGTATTTGAATGATACTTTGAGTTCCACTTCGTAAATGAGAGAATAGACAGCCTGTCCACTTGCATGACATCATCTGTGCGTTCACTTTCACCACCAAGGGTAACTGATTTACAAGTTAGGTGCCTACAGTTTCTACTAAGCATGAAGGGTACCCATTGTGGAGACCCATTGCCTTGACTGACCATGCTTATTTGATACCATCCATACAGTATATAACAAACAGTACAATGTTTGTTTTATGAATAAATAATACATCAAATTACCAGCTCTATGACTTGATCAAAACCCCAGCGGTAATAAAGTAGACAATCCAGAAAAATATGCATTTGTAAAAAATGTAAAAAAGACAGACACAAGGGGAGGAGAGAAAAAAGAAAAGTGAGAATCCCATTCTTTAAAGAGGGTAGAGTTGTGTCCCTCTCCTTCGCTTTTCCAGCTGTCGTGACATCAAAACCTTCTGTAGGTAATTGGAATGCTGTGGCAAACCGTATGACCGCGGTGTATTCAAGTTCTCCTTCGGAGCCCAAAATTATAATAGAAAAGAAAATACTCAGGTCTCCCTCTCCTGTCTGTCCACTCCCTGCCTTTTAAGGTCGTGGACTTACCTTTCACATTCTCCGTGGTGCACTATAAAGCCACGCCCAACACCTGTCATTCAGCAGTTTGATTGTTAACGAGGGATGCGAATAGTGTAGCTTGTCCCTGAGCTGGCCGACAAAAAAAGGTTTCTCACGTCTCTGCCCGCTGTAGGTACTGCAAGTTGGTTCTAACCTTACAAGTAACAACAAAGAATGTTATCAGGCCTGTTAGGAAATGCCTTTGTCACACCATCTGGATAAGGGCATTTCTGTGCTGCTCCAGAAATACTCTTAATGGGAAGGTGGGAAACTCCTTTTAATTTGCACTATTAAATTCCTCTTTCATTTACAAATTCATCATTAGGCACACCTGGAGTTCATTACCTCACTCATTACCTCCCCTTTATCTGGCACTCCCTTGGGTGTTTTCCCCGGGCAGTATTGTTTCTGTTGTCTAGACTCTACTCCGACGTTGCATCGGTACATGTTATATTAAACTTACCACCTGCTTCAAGACTCCCAGCGTCTACGTTACATTCAATTGTTTGAATTAACAATTGAGGTGTTATGTTATCTAACTCAACGCTTAACTAAATCAAGTGTATTTACACATCCCTTTTTACATCAGCAGGTGTCACAAAGTGCTTACAGAAACAAAGCCTACAACCCCAAACAGCAAGCAATGCAGATGCAGAAGCACAGTGGCTAGTAAAAAAACTCCCTAGAAAGGCAGAAACCTAGAGAGGAACCAGGCTCTGAGTGGCCAGTTGTCTTCTGGCTGTGCTGGGTGGAGATTATAAGAGTACAAGGCCAATAAGGCCAGATTGTTCTTCAACACAACAAAAACAAAAACGCTCATAGTTGACCAGCAGGGTCAACAGTGGTTGTCGAGGATGCAACAGGTCAGGAGTAAATGTCAGTTGGCTTTCATAGCTGAGCATTCAGAGGTTGAGACAAAAGGTGTGGTAGAGAGAGAGTCGAAAACAGCAGGTCGAGGGACAAGGTAGCACGTCAGGGTTCCATAGCCGCAGGCAGAACAGTTGAAATAGAGCAGCAACACGACCAGGTGGACTCTGGACAGCCAGGAGTCATCAGGCCAGGATGTCCTGAGGCATTGTTTGTCCTAGGGCTCAGGTCCTCCAAGAGGGAGAGAGAGAGAATTAGAGGGAGCATACTTAAATTCATACAGGACACCATATAAGACAGGAGAATTACACCAGATATAACAGACTGACCCTAGCCCCCCGGCATATAGACTATTGCATCATAGATACTGGAGGCTGAGCTAAGGGGGGTTCAGGCGACACTGTAGCCATGTCCTACGATACCCCCGTACAGGGCCAACCAGGCAGGGTATAACTCCACCCACTTTGCCAAAGGACAGTCCCCACACAACTAGAGGGATATCAACAGACCACCAACTTACTACCCTGAGACAAGGCTGAGTATAACCCGTGAAGATCTCCTCCACAGCAAGAGCCCGAGGGGGTGCTCCAGTGCCTTGCCATTCACCTTCGCACGCCTGGGCCAGACTACACTCAATCATAGGACCTACTGAAGAGATGAGTCTTCGGTATACTCAAAGGTCGAGGCCGAATCTGAGTCTCTCACATGGATAGGCAGATCATTCCATAAAAAAATTAGCTTTATAGGAGAAAGCCCTGCCTCCAGCTGATTGCTTAGAGATTTGAGGGACAATAAGGAGGCCAGCATCTTGTGATCATAGTGTACATGTAGGTATGTATGGCAGGACCAAATCCATGTCAGGCTTGTACAATGCAAGGTCCCACAGTTCACAGTGCATGTGAGTAAAAACCAAACGAAGAGGTCAAAGGAATAGTACATAGAGCTCCGAGACAGGATTGTGTTGAAGTCTGAGGAAGGGTACCAAAACAACCACAACATTGAAGGTCCACAAGAACACAGTGGTGTCACGACTTCCGCCGAAGTTGTCTCCTCTCCTTGTTGGGCGTCGTTCGGCGGTTTTTAGCCATCGCCAATTCATTGTTCCATTTGTTTTGTCTTGTTCCCTGCACACCTGGTTTACATTCCCTAATCACACTGCATGTATTTATCCCTCTGTCCCCCCCCCCCATTTCTTTGTGTGAAATTGTTTTTGTCATGTTATGCGCCAGGCTGGGTTTCCCCCTGTATTTCCGTGGTGTTTCATGAAGGATGTTTAAATTGTAAAACATCTGCTTATTTTTTTGGACTATTTCACGCCTTGCACTTTTTACCTTTGACTGGAGGTTTTGACGCAGTGGCGTCTGTCTGTTTTATTGCCTCTGCCTAAATAAAGTGTGCGCCTGTTCACAACTCTCTGCTCTCCTGCACCTGACTCACCTGACTCAGCACTCAACCAATTAAGCCTTTCTGGTAGAGTGGCCAGACAAATCAAAATGTATTAGTCAAATGCTCAAAATACAACAGTGAAATGATTACTTATGAACCCCTAACCAACAGTGCAGTTTAAAAAAAATTATATGAATAAGATTAAGAGATAAATGTAACAAGTAATTAAAGAGCAGGGGGGGGGGTCAATGCAAATAGTCTGGGTAGCCATTTGACTAGATGTTCAGTAGTCTTATGGCTTGGGGGTAGAAGCTGTTTAGAAGCCTCTTGGACCTAGACCTGGTGCTTCGGTACCGTTTGGCGGTAGCAGAGAGAACAGTCTATGACTAGGGTGGCTGGAGTCTTTGACCATTTTTAGGGCCTTCCTCTGACACAGCCTGGCATAGAGGTCCTGGGTGGCAGGAAGCTTGGTGGAAGCCAGTGATGTACTGGGCCGTTCGCACTACCCTCTGTAGTGCCTTGCGGTCAGAGGCCGAGCATTTTCCATACCAGGCAGTGATGCAACCAGTTATAGTCTCGATGGTGCAGCTGTAGAAAGTTTTGCGTATCTGAGGACCCATGCCACATCTTTTCAGTCTCCTGAGAGAGAATAGGTTTTTTCGTGCCCGCTTCACGACTGTCTTGGTGTGCTTGGACCATGTTAGTTTGTTGGTGACGTGGACACCAAGGAAATCGAAGCTCTCAACCTGCTCCATTGCAGCGCCGTCGATGAGAATTGGGGCGTGCTCGGTTCTCCATTCCCTGTAGTCCACAATCATTTCCTTTGTATTGATCATGTTGAGGGAAAGGTTGTTGTCCTATAGGCCTACTGCAGCTCTGACCAGGTCTCTGACCTCCTCCATGTAGGCCGTCTCGTTGTTGTCGGTGATCAGGCCTACCACTGTTTTGTCATCGGGAAATGTAATGATGGTGTTGGAGTCATGACTGGCCATGCAGTCATGAGTGAACAGGGAATACAGGAGGGGGCTGAGCATGCACCCCTAAGGGGCCCCTGTGTTGAGGATCAGCGTGGGGAATGTGTTGTTACCTACCCTTACCACCTGGGGGCAGCTGTAGTCAATGAATAGCATTCTCACATAGGTTTTCCATTTGTCCAGGTGGGTAAAACCAGCCAGCTGTATGTTGATATTGTTGTCGTTCAGCCACAACTCCGTGAATCATAAGATGTTACCGTTTGTAATGTCCTGTTGGTAGTTTAATCTTCTTTCGAAAGAAGAAAAAGGATTATGCTAGTCCGTGCTGAGTAATCGCAGTCCTGATGTCTAGAAGTTATTTTCGGTCATAAGAGAGGGTAGCGGAAACATTATGTACAAAATGAGTAAAAAAATAATAACAAACAATGCAGATAAACGCACAAAAAAACACAATCGATTGGGGGCACGTAAAATGTTTGCCTTCTGCGCCCGGCGCCTTCTTACCAGAAGCCACTCCTCAATTAAAAGCACATGACAGCCCACTTGGAGTTTGCCACAATGCACGTAAATGACTTTCAGACCATGAGAAACAACATTCTCTGGTCTGATGAAACCAAGATTGAACTCTTTGGCCTAAATGTCAAGAGTCACGTCGGGAGGAAAAGCGTGGTGGTGGCAGCAGGGTGCTCAGGACCTCAGACTGGAGCGAAGGTTCACCATCCAACAGGACAACAACCCTAAGCACACAGACAATGCAGGAGTGGCTTCGGGACAAGTCTCTGAATGTCCTAGAGTGGCCCAGCCAGAGCCCAGACTTGAAACCGATTGAATATCTCTGGAGAGACCTGAAAATAGCTGTGCAGCGACGCTCCGAATACAACCTGACAGAGCTCGCCAGGATCTGCAGAGCAGAATGGAAGAAACTTCCCAAATGCAGGCCTGCCAAGCTTGTAGCGTCATACCCAAGAAGACTCAAGGCTGTAATCGCTGCCAAAGGTGCTTCAACAAAGTACTGAGTAAAGGGTCTGAAAACTGAATACTTATGTAAATGTGATATTTCCGTTTTTTACCTGTTTTTAGTTTGTCGATATTGGGTATTGTGTATGGAATTACGACCAATGTTCCCTCTATACTGTGTGAAGAACAAATATCAGCACGCGCAGAGAAGCACAAGATTGAGCTTCACTCAACTTTTCACTTTCAATGTAACACACCGAAACAAAACAAACTATGAAAGAGATGTTCTTGTAGGCAGAGTGCATTGACTAGGATTTTCTATTAACCTCTACGGGATTGGTGTCCCTAAACCGGGATGGTTGTTGCTAACGTGCACTAATGTGATTAGAATGATGTAAGTAACAGCCAACTTTCCAGGACATAGACATGTCTTATATGGGCAAAAAGCTTAAAATCTAACTCGTGTCAAATTTACAATAGCTATTACAGTGAAACAAATACCATGCTATTGTTTGAAGAGAGTGCACAACAACAAAACACTTTTCACTGCAACTGGTTTGATACATTAACCTCTGAAGGTAAATAATGTACTAACATTCAGTAATCTTGCTCTGATTTGTCATCCTGAGGGACCCTGAGATAAAATGTAGCATAGTTTTGTTTGCTAAAATCTATTTTCATATTCAAATGTAGGAACTGGGTTCTACAGTTTGAACCCCAGCTGTCTCCCTCCCCTGTAAAACTCCCTCTCTTAGGTTTTTATCACCAACATCAATCGATTGTCAGCTTCAAGCTATCTCAAGTAAAACCCATGTCCTCAACACCCAGAAGAGCGACAGGGTACTAGAGTGGAGACCATAAAACACAGCTATAGACAGATATCTTACTGTTTGTTTCGAAAATAATGGTTACATATCAACAAATAAGGTGAATACATCATTTTTCAATCACAATGCACATCCTGGTCCAGTCTGTTCAATGCACTGAAAAGTCCACTGAGTGGAGGTGTTGCACAGCAGTTTTTCAAACTACTAATATATTCATTAAATATCAGGTTATGTCAATACTCAATACAGAAATCAACAGTGTTGATATTCAAAACATTTATTACAGATTTACATCAATGATCTTGCTAAAAGTAATAAATATAAATGTAAAGTATGTGTCGACGCAGTTTAATTTCCTGTTAGTGTCTCAGAGTGTTACAATGGTATTTGATTTAATATGTATTTCCACCTTTGTCATCCAGAGTCATTTAACTGTTAAGGGACATTTGCCACGTAACCCAGGGCTGAATACAGTGAAGAATGTGTTAGATGACACAACGTTAAACAAACTGTAAAGATGTACCTTTGAATCAGCATCATAAAAGGAAATCATCTGTCTGTCACAATCTAAGAACACTTCAAGTGTTGTAAGAAATGCTTTTACAGATTCTTGTAGGCTTAGAAATAAATAAAGGGTTTAGTGGTTAGAGCGTTGGACTAGTAACCGGAAGGTTGCAAGTTCAAACCCCCGAGCTGACAAGGTACAAATCTGCTGTTCTGCCCCTGAACAGGCAGTTAACACACTGTTCCTAGGCTGTCATTGAAAATAAGAATTTGTTCTTAACTGACTTGCCTAGTTAAATAAAAGTCAAATAAATAAAATTTCCCAATTCTGGTATTTGAGGGTCATCAGGGACATAATGACCTTTTCCTATTTCACATGTAAAAACCCAGAAAGAGGGGTTAAGGCACAACGGCCCTTTGCTAAAAATGGAATCTTCCCTCACCTTCACTTCCCAGTTTAACTGTCCGGAGCTGAATCTGTCCTCACTAAAGACATTAAGAGCTGTGGGAACATCAGTTACTTTTGTGTCCCTACAATAAACCTTTCTACCTGCACACACATCTAGGTTAGGGTGAGCAGACGTTGGGTCCAGAGTGATGTCCACCAAAAAAAAAGAGATTAAGATTTTTGTGAATTCATTTTTTAATTTTTAATTTTTTTTTAACCTTTATTTAACCAGGCAAGTCAGTTAAGAACATATTCTTATTTTCAATGACGGCCTGGGAACAGTGGGTTAACTGCCTGTTCAGGGGCAGAACGACAGATTTGTACCTTGTCAGCTCGGGGGTTTGAACTCGCAACCTTCCGGTTACTAGTCCGGTTACTAGTTCATTCACTCACATGGTTTGCTGATATGGACGTAACTTGAAGGTACAGCCATGTAATGATACTATGTTAGTTCTTTGTTAATGTATCCTACCTTTGAATCTCTTCAATTCCCATGCTGCAAATGATCAAATCAGAGAAACATTTAACCACTAATCTTATCAACAGACAATAGATTTTGGGTTGTATCACGTGTTCTTCTTATGGGTGTTCTTCAGTAAATGCTAATAACCCTGAATGACTGTAGTTGTGGGGTGAATAAGATCTAAGAACCTAGATTTAAAAAAACATTAAATAATGAAAAGGTATGTCAATTTAAATGTACCATTAGGGACACGTTTCTTCTGTGTAGTTGTATCCTTGGCAGTTTGCATACCACATTCTGCATGAGATAATCATGTGATTATTGACACATTATGTATTAATAATAAATCAACCATATTGATCTCTCTATATGTTCAATGCATGATAAATTACGAATTGAGTTAAAGAGAATCCTTCGCTGCTACATCAACTTTCTACATATAAATTAATGATATACAGCGCATTCGGAAAGTATTCAGATCCCTTCCCCTTTTCCACATTTAGTTACGTTACAGACTTATCCTAAAATGTATGAAATACTTTTTTCCCTAATTCTTCACACAATACCCCATAATGATAAAGCGAAAACAGGTTTTCTGAAATTTTGGCAAATGTATTAAAAATAAAAAACTGATAACTTATTTCCATAAGTTTTCAGACCCTTTGCTATGAGACTCGAAATTGAGCTCAGGTGCATCATGTTTCCATTGATCATCCTTGAGATGTTTCTACAACTTGATTGGACTCCACCTGTCATAAATTAAATTGATTGGACATGATTTGGACTGACTATATGAGGTTCCACAGTTGACAGTGCATGTCCGAGCAAAAAGCAAGCCACGAGGTAGAAGGAATTGTCCATACAGCTCCTAGACAGGATTGTTTCAAGGCACAGATCTGGGGAAGGGTCCCCAAGAACACAGTGGCCTCCATCATTCTTAAATGGAAGAAGTTTGGAACCACCAAGACTCTTCCTGGAGCTGGCCGGTCAGCCAAACTGCACAATCGGGGGATAAGGCTTTGGTGAGGGAGTGACCGAGATCCCGATGGTCCCTCTGACAGAGCTCCAGAGTTCCTCTGTGGAGATAGGAGAACCTTCCAGAAGGACAACCATCTCTGCAGCACTCCACCAATCAGGCCTTTATGGTAGAGTGGCCAGATGGAAGCCACACCTCAGTAAAAGGCACATAACAGCCTGCTTGGAGTTTGCCAAAAGACTCTCAGGCCATGAGAAATAGTGCTCCGACTGTCTGCAATAGGCTGAGAGAGGCTGGACTGAGGGCTTGTAGGCCTGTTGGAAGGCAGGTCCTCACCAGGCATCACCAGTAACAACGTCGCCTATGGGCACAAACCCACCGTCGCTTTACCAGACAGGACTGACAAAAAGTGATCTTCACTAACGAGTCACGGATTTGTCTCACCAGCGGTGATGGTTGGATTTGCGTTTATCGTTGAAGGAATGAGCATTACACCGAGACCTGTACTCTGGAGCGGTATTAATTTGGAGGTGGAGGGTCCGTAATGGTCTGGGGCGGTTTGTCACAGCATCATCGGACTGAGCTTATAGTCATTGCAGGCAATCTCAACGCTGTGCGTTACAGGAAAGACATCCTTCTCTCTCATGTGGTACCCTTCCTGCAGGCACATCCTGACATGACCCTCCAGCATGACAATGTCACCAGCCATACTGCTCATTCTGTGCATGATTTCCTGCAAGGCAGGAACGTCAATGTTCTGCAATGGCTAGCAAGGAGCCCGTATCTCAATCCCATTGAGCACGTCTGGGACCTGTTGGATCAGAGAGTGAGGGCTAAGGCCATTTCCCCCAGAAATGTCCGGGAACTTGCAGGTGCCTTGGTGGAAGAGTGGGGAAACATTTTACAGCAAGAACTGGCAAATTTGGTGCAGTCCATGAGATGCACTGCAGTACTTAATGCAGCTGGTGGCCACACCAGATACTGACTGTTAATTTTGATTTTCACACCCCCTTTGATCAGGGACATACTATTCCATTTCTGTTAGTCACGTCTGTGGAACTTGTTCAGTTTACGTCTCAGTTGTTGAATCTTATGTTCGTTCAACTATTTACACGTTGAGTTTGCTGAAAATAAACGCAGTTGACAGTGAGAGGACATTTCTTTTTTTTTGCCGAGTTTATGTATGCCAGTTAGGCTCTACACCTGTTATACAGCGGATTAATGTGCTTATTTTAAGAAGTTATTTGGTCACTTTAGTTGTGATAAACTTTATCAAAACATATAGGCCTATTGGCTTGGCTACATGAGGTGTGTGTTTATGATTGAAAAAGTCAAAATAAAGAAGGCTCAGTTTCTTGCCTTCGGCTGAGCATGCATGTGTTAAAGGGGAATTAAAGGAAAGCTACACTAAACAATCTAAATTTCTTAGATTTTTCACAGACCTCAAAAGTGGTCCTCTGATATGGTTTAAGCATGGTTGTGAACACAGGAAATCAAATTGTGTTTTTTCCTGTTAAAAAGTGTGAACTGGGGAACATGAAAAAACAAAACCGAGGAAAATTAATAATATGCGTACACTGTTGTTGAAAAGTTTGCGATCACTTAGAAATGTCCTTGTTTTAGAAAGAAAAGCAAATTTTTAAAATAACATCAAATTGATCAGAAATACAGTGTCGACATTGTTAAATGTTGTAAATGACTATTACAGCTGGAAACGGATGATTTTTTATGGAATATCTACATAGCCGTACAGAGGGCCATTATCAGCAACCACCACTCCTGTGTTCTAATGGCACGTTGTGTTTGCTAATCCAAGTTTATAATTTTAAAAGGCTAATGGAGCATTAGAATACCCGTTTGCAATTATGTTAGCACAGCTGAAAACTGTTTTCCTGATTAAAGAAGCAATAAAACTGGCCTTCTTTAGACTAGTTGAGTATCTGGAGCATCAGCATTTGTGGGTTCGAATTACAGGCTCAAAATGGCCAGAAACAAAGCACTTTCTTCTGAAACTGAAGTTTTCGTACAACGCTGTATGTGTCCCTTCACAGAACAGAGCAAACTGGCTCTAACCCAATTAGAAAGGGGTGTGGGAGGCCCCGGTGCACAACTGAGTAAGAGGACAAGTACATTCGAGTGTCTAGTTTGAGAAACGGATGCCTCACAAGTCCTCAACTAGCAGCTTCATTAAATAGTACCCGCAAAACACCAGTCTTACCGTCAACAGTGAAGAGGCGACTCCAGGATGCCTGGCATTCTAGGCAGAGTTCCTCTGTCCAGTGTCTGTAATCTTTTGCCCATCTGAATATTTTCTTTTTATTGGCCAGTCTGAGATAATGCCTTTTTCTTTGCAACTCTGCGAGACTCTGAGGTTGGGCCATCCTTAAAATGTTTTAGAGTAATATGTATGCCATTTAGCAGATGCTTTTATCCAAAGCGATATGGAAGAACTGGGATATTTTCAGCTTCCATTGTGTACAGATCATTGCGACATGCATGATCATGCTGAAACAAGGTGATGGCAGCAGATGAATGGCACAATGCGCCTCAGGATCTTGTCTCAGTTCTTCCATGACCTACATACTCACCAGACATGTCACCCATGAGCAAGTTTGGGATGGTCTGGATCGACGACAACGTGTTCCAGTTCCCGGCAATATCCAGAAACTTCACACTGCTATTGAAGAGGAGTGGGACAACATTCTACAGGCCACAATCGACAGCCTGATCAACTCTATGCAAAGGAGATGTGTGCGTGAGGCAAATGGTGGTCACACCAGATACTGACAGGTTTTCACACCCCTACCTTTTTTAAAAAAGTATCTGACTAACAGATGCATATATATATATTCCAGTCATGTGAAATCCATAGATTAGGGCCTAATGAATGTATTTCAATGGACTTATTTCCTTATATGAACTGTAACTAAGTCAAATCTTTAAAATTGTTGCATTTTATATTTTTGCTCAGTACATTCAAACGTTCAACAAGAAAACAGTTAAACTTTATCAACAGATTACAGTAATTTATTAATTGGGACAACATTTTAACAGAACTGAAGAATGCAAAGTATATGGCTAACTTGTACTACAGTAGCTTCACAGTATACATTCATAATCTAGCTACAGGTAGAAAAAAGTGAAAGATATTTGGTTGATTTTATAAAACTCGGCAATTTGTAGTCGTAAAAGATTTGTTTGAGTAAGTTAAGGTTCATTCAGCCATTCTTAGGGGGAAAGAATAGGGTTTTGGGATAAATGCAAAATAGCATCTGAGGTTAACACAGGCTTAGGGGATGTTATACATTTTGATCTGAGATAATATCCAACAGTTAATAGGAACGTTATGAATGTAGCCTTTTGTGTTTTTTCTGATTACATAAATGCTTTAAAACAATCAGTGACGTTAGCTGATGACGGTTAGCTCCTAAGCCTGTGTTTACCACAGATCTTATTTTCAAAGTTTATCTAAAAAAATATATCAAAACTCCATTTTCCAATAGGGTTTGTTCAATGAACCATGGGAGAAAAATACACACATTTACAACTGGGAATCACTGAACACAAAATGTGTTTAATGCATGTCTCATTTGACATGAATTTCACCTCCATCTCCATCTACATCTCACGTGCAGCCCCTGATATTTTCTTGTCACATTGTCCTTTCCAGCACGGCCACAGCAACTACACTGGATGCTTAACCAGGCCAGCTCAGAACAGGTTGACTTGGCTCAGTGGTGTGAAAGGGGTTTTGGTGTGCTTTCAAATGATTCTTATTGAGTATATGTCACATCGTCCCGGGCTGAGCAGAGGAAAGTAGTTGGATGTCTTCACATCAGTAAAAGTGTAAAGAAGTGACTTTGTATCAACATTATAAAAAGACAGAGTGTGTCTGTCACAGTCTAGAAACACTCCCACAATAGTGAGCTTTGCCACAGTTATTGGTGGTTGAGGGTCGGTATTGACATGGAAACCTTTTTCTTTATCATAAGAAAGAATCCAAAATCCATTCTGTGGAGTTAAAGGAACAGTAGGTCTTCTCTCAACATTTTCTCTGGCCACACCAACATACCATGACAGTTTTTCTGTGGATTTATCCTTTACCTTCACTTCCCAGTAGTGTTGTCCTGAACTGAATCTCTCTTCAGAAAACACATGGAGATGCGTTCTAGAGGGTTTCTCTGTATCTTTTTCTTTAACGTAATGAGCCCGCTTTCCTTTATTGATTCTAATAGCAGGGTGCACAGTCTTTTCATCCAGAAGGATGTTCACTGAGGGAAACAAAGACAAGATTTATTTCATTCACACAATATGATCGGATGGATTGGTAAGGATTTCAGATAATGTGGACCTACAGGTAACTGCCAAAATAAAGGAAACACTTGAGGAAATTAGGTTTCAGGTGGATCTGTTATGGGTGTGAGGTGCTTTTTCCTGGCATGGTTTAGGTCCACTCAACCCCTTAGAGGGCCAGGTATATGCCAATAACTATACATCCATTCTGAGTGATAACCTTCAACCTATGCTGAAGCATTTCTATCCTGATGGGAGGACCCTTACAGAATGACACTTCCCCCATAGGGCAAGAGTGGTCACAATGGTTTGATGATCATGAACACAATGTAAAACATATGCCATGGCCATCTCAGTCACCAGATCTCAACTCAATTGAACACTAATGGGTGATTCTGGAGTGGAGCCTGAGACAGCGTTTTCAACCATCAACAACAAGAGCTCCAGACACTTATAGAATCTATGCCAATGCGTAATGAAGCTGTCCTGGTAGCTGGTGGAGGCCCAACACCCTATTAAGACACTGATTATTTCCTGTTTTTAGGCTGTTACCTGTATATCGTAATAATCTAATGAACACACAATTTTCCTGTCCTACTGTGATTTTATTTACCTTTGAATCCTTTCACCTGCTGCCAATCTGCATTTAAAAAAGTTAAGTGTGAGTGTCCAGTATTTCAATTCTTTCAAAAATTATATAAATTATAAATTGTTTAACGCACTCCAACATGTCAGCAGACTTAGTTTTATGAACAATGTAAACACTCAATTATACAATATAGAGGGTAAAGCATTTTCTCCCCCAGTATAACTTTGCCGTTCAGATTAAGTTCTTCACCAGGAGTCTTCACTTTGTTTTCTGCCCCTAACGGAGCGCATTTAGGTAATATTGAAATTCATCAGGTTACTACATTATCAAATGTATATTATTTCATGATTGAACATTACATTCAATTATGTTTTTTGTCTCTGTTGAATGGAAAAGGTGAAAGTTATTGTAAAAAGGTGAATGTGGAATTGGGACATTCAAATCCTATTGCGATTACGTCAAAATATCATCAAATTATACAATTAAAAGGGTAGCATACAGTTGAAGTCGGACGTTTACATACACTTAGTTTGGAGTCATTAAAACTCGTTTTTCAACCACTCTACAAATTTCTTGTTAACAAACTATAGTTTTGGCAAGTCGGTTAGAACATCCACTTTATGCATGACAAGTAATTTTTCAAGCAATTGTTTACAGACCAATTGTTTTACTTATAATTGACTGTATCACAATTCCAGCGGGCCAGAAGTTTACATACACTAAGTTAACTGTGCCTTTAAACATCTTGGAAAATTCCAAAAAATGATGTCATGGCTTTAGAAGATAGGCTAATTGATATAATTTGAGTCAACTGGAGGTGTACCTGTGGATGTATTTCAAGGCCTACCTTCAAACTCAGTGCCTCTTTGCTTGACATCATGGGAAAATCAAAATAAATCAGCCTAGACCTCAGAAAAAAATTGTAGACCTCGACAAGTTTGGTTCATCCTTGGGAGCAATTTCCAAACGCCTGAAGGTACCACGTTCATCTGTACAAACAATAGTACGCAAGTATAAACACCCATGAGACCATGCAGCCGTCATACTGCTCATGAAGGTGTCACGTTCTGACCCTAGTATTTGTGTTATTTGTTTGTTTAAATTGGTCAGGACGTGAGTTGGGTGGGCATTCTATGTTTTGTGTTTCTAGGTTGGTTTTCTGTGTTCGACCTAGTATGGTTCTCAATCAGAGGCAGGTGTCGTTAGTTGTCTCTGATTGAGAATCATACTTAGGTAGCCTGGGTTTCACTGTGTTTGTGGGTGATTGATTCCGTGTCTGTGTTTTACACCACACGGTACTGTTTTCGTTTTCCGTTTTTCACATTGGTTGTTTTTGTAAATTGAAGTGTTCAGTTTGGATTTATTATTAAATAAGATGAACACCAACCACGCTGCACTTTGGTCCTCTCCTTCAACGGAAGAAAACCCTTACAGAAGGAGACGCGTTCTGTCTCCTAGAGATGAACTGTCTTTGGTGCGAAAAGTGCAAATCAATCCCAGAACAGCAGCAAAGGACCCTGTGAAGATGCTGGAGGAAACAGGTACAAAAGTATCTATATCCACAGTAAAACGAGTCCAATATCGACATAACCTGAAAGGCCGCTCAGCAAGGAAGAAGCCACTGCTCAAAAACCGCCATAAAAAAGCCAGACTACGGTTTGCAACTGCACATGGGGACAAAGATTGTACTTTTTAGGAGAAATTTCCTCTGGTCTGATGAAATAACAATAGAACAATTATGTGGATATATTGAAGCAACATCTCAAGAAGTCCATCAGGAATTTAAAGCTTGGTCACAAATGGGTCTTCCAAATGGACAATGACCCCAAGCATACTTCCAAGTTGTGGCAAAATGGCTTAAGAACAACAAAGCCAAGGTATTGGAGTGGCCATCACAAAGCCCTGACCTCAATCCTATAGAACATTTGTGGGCAGAACTGAAAAAGCGTGTGTGAGCAAGGAGGCTTACAAACCTGACTCAGTTACACCTGCTCTGTCAGGAGGAATGGGCTAAAATTCACCCGACTTATTGTGGAAGGCTACCTGAAACGTTTGACCCAAGTTAAACAATTTAAAGGCAATGCTAACAAATACTAATTGAGTGTATGTAAACTTCTGACCCAAGGGGAATGTGATGAACAAAATAAAAGCTGAAATAAAGAATTCTCTCTACTATTATTCTAACATTTCTCATTCTTAAAATAAAGTGGTGATCCTAACTGACCTAAGACAGTTCATTTTTTAATTGGATTAAATGTCAGGAATTGTGAAACTGAGTTTAAATGTAGTTGGCTAAGGTGTATGTAAACTTCAGACTTCAACTGTATTTGTTCTCCTATTACTTTACCTTCCAGATTCAATTCTTTTCCAGCTGCGTTCTGTTTGGGAGGAGTCTTCACTTTGTTTTCTGCCCCTAACGGAGCACATTTAGGTAATATTGAAATTCATCAATTTACTATATTATCAGTTATAATATATCATATTCAGTATATAATGAGTGAACATTACCTTCAATTCGTTTTTTTGTCTCTGTTGATTGGAAAAGGTGAAAGTTATAGTAAAATGGTGAATGTGGAACTGGGAAAGTCGAATCCAATAGTGATTAGGACAAATGATCATCAAATTATACAATTAAGATAAGGTAATCCATTTTTTATCCTATTACTTTACCTTCCAGATTCAATTATTTTCCAGCTGCTTTCTGTTTGGAAGGAGTCTTCACAGTGTTTTCTGCCCCTAACGGAGCACATTTCAGTTATATTGAAATTCATCAGTTTACTACATTATCAAAGTTAAATAATATCATATACAGTATATCACGAGTGAACATTACCTTCAATTAGGTTTTTTGTCTCTGTTGAATGGAAAAGGTGAAAGTTATTGTAAAAAGGTGAATTGTGGAAAAGGGAGAGTCAATCCCTATTGAGATATGTGCATATTATGCTTGGTGTCAATGGAGTGTTTCCTCATAAATAAGTTATTAGCAGGTATTAGCATGTATTAGCATTTCACCGAGAGATCAGTTACCTGTCGGCCCCTTTCCTAGCTCAATTTGATTTGAAATATAGAGACACAATCATGTCAACATAAAATCCATCATGGTTTATGTTGTCATAAATAAACTAAGTGTGAGATGAGTCATCACACAGATCAGATGAGATACTGTTTCTGCACTTTTAGCATGACACATTTTAGAGGGTAAAGAAATGTTTCCGCCTTTTACGTAATACCTTCCAGATTAATTTCAAAACCAGCTGCTATCTCTTCTGTATTTGGTATCTGTTCTTTGTTTTTTGCCCCTAGCAGAGCACATTTAGGTCATTATACTGCAATTCTTTAATCGTGAATATTTAATTCATACAAAACTAAGCTACTAAATGATTATCACATTTATACAATTATTTCATGATAGTGAACAACCTGCAATAGTTTTATTTTGCTCTGTTGAATGGAGAAGGTAAAAGTTACTGTAAAAAGGTCAATTGTGGAACAAGTAGAGTCAAATCCTATTGAGA
The DNA here is from genome assembly GCF_023373465.1 of Oncorhynchus keta. Taxonomy (NCBI): domain Eukaryota; kingdom Metazoa; phylum Chordata; class Actinopteri; order Salmoniformes; family Salmonidae; genus Oncorhynchus; species Oncorhynchus keta. The sequence goes on along the minus strand of NC_068436.1, from coordinate 4,890,030 downwards.
TATGTGCATATCAGGCTTCATGTCAATGGAAAGGTTTTCTCAAAAATAGGTTAGATGCATGTATCTTATGAAAGCCTTCACCCAGAGATCAAAATGAAACAATTACCTGCTGGCCTCTGTCCCAGCTCAGTTTGATCTGTCAAAATAAAATAAACTCATTGTTTATGTTACGTCATAACTCATAATCTTAGTTTATTTATCATATGAAATACACTACCTGAACGGTTTCTGGACTTTTGGGATGAAGACCACATGGACCCTAAAAGATTTTTAAAAATATTATTGTTTCAATATTTTATGGACAAAATATTTTATGCCGCATTTCTCTATGGGGTCATGATTACTGTTATATCTTGCTCTTATAATTAAATCATAAACACTAATATGACTGAAATCCAGATACCTCTTCGTTTGCACAGGATGACAGAGCACAGAGCACAGATGATGACCAGAGACAGGATCAACAGGACCAGAGTCACAATGAAGGCCTCTTTGTAGACTCCTGCACACAGAGACTCAACTTGGATCAAATACCTCAAGACATGACATCATCAGAACATCATCACAGTGAAATTAATTAGTAAGATAAATCTGTAGACACCTCTTCATCTCGTTTATCCTCCTCTAAACTAGTGTCTGTGGGATGGGGAGAGAGGGATCTGATCGTGGGTAGGATGTTTGTGTAGGAGACTAACTCACCAGGTGCAGCTGTAGGAGCTGTGTATATATGTGGCAGAATTCTGCCCTCTCTCTTCGCCTCCTCAGACAGAGAGACTGTACAGGCGACCCAATCGGAGTATGAGGGAGTGTACAGCTGCCAATTAGTGACTCTCACCAAGCCCTGGGGATCTGATACAGAAAGATGGGGAGGGGAAATCTGAATATTCACATTGACTTTGTTAGGTTCTAAATATCAGAGTAAGAAATTGACGGACTCTATAAAAGCTCCAATCAAGTTTATTCACCCAAAGGATCAAAGAACTGAACAGACAAAAACATATTTCCAACAGTGGTAATATACTGTATATACCCCAATTTAGGTGGAGTCTCCTCCTTCTCTCTAAACATTACATTTTTATTGCTAGGCAGGAAGTTAAGGGATATGGGCAATAAACTGTTCCTTCTCCCTTATTGTGACCTGACCTGACCTCGACCCCCTTCCTCACTAATCCACAGCTCTCCACCCTTATCAGTGCCTGCCAACATGTGATCGTCTTCCCTGCACTCAGTACATTCCAAGCTTAACAATATCAACCATTTTGAGTCGGTAGGAAGCATAGTGGTTAGAGCGTTGGGCCAGTAACCGAAAGGTTGCTAGATCAAATCCCGGAGCTGACAAGGTAAAAATCTGTCGTTCTGCCCCTGAACAAGGCACTGTTCCTAGGCCGTCATTCTAAATATGAACTTGTTCTTAACTGACTTGCATTCCTCCTACAGATAACAATTAACTTCTGGTGTAGACCCTAGATTACCGCACCCCTCATTTCTCTTGCATGATTATACATATTAAAAGTTTAGAAATCTGAACCCATCAACTTACACAAAGTAGTGTAACTGAATGTACACCACAACCCAGGTCAGATGTTTAACCCAAACCACAGGTACTAGAACAGAGCAAAGACAGTGTGAGGAAGTACCCAAATTTAATTACCAGAAGTGTTGAGCACTTCTTGTTCATTTCTGATCTCTGCTCCATCTTTGTTTCTCCAGATGAGTTTAGGCTGTGGTGACCATCCCTCTGATGAACAGGTGACGTTCACCTGACCTCCTCCTCCTCTTGCTTCAGCTACAGAGAGAACTGGTTCACTACCTGTTACTAATGGACAGATAAGGAGGTACAAAACTATTAGGACACCGATAAAATGACAGAATTATTTGGAAGAATGCAAGATAAACTCAGCAAAAAAGAAACGTCCTCTCACTGTCAACTGTATTTATTTTCAGCAATCTTAACATGTGTAGATATTTGTATGAACATACCAAGATTCAACAACTGAGATAAACTGAACAAGTTCCACAGACATCTGACTAACAGAAATTGAATAATGTGTCCCTGAACAAAGGGGGGTCAAAATCAAAAGTAACAGTCAGTATATGGTGTGGCCACCAGCTGCATTATGTACTGCGCTGCATTATGTACTGCAGTGCATCTCCTCCTCATGGACTGCACCAGATTTGCCAGTTCTTGCTGTGAGATGTAACCCCACTCTTCCACCAAGGCACCTGCAAGTTCCCGGACATTTCGGGGAGAATGGCCCTAGCCCTCACACTCTGATCCAACAGGTCCCAGACGTGCTCAATGGGATTGAGATCCGGGCTCTTCGCTGGCCTCATGCACAGAATGAGCAGTATGGCTGGTGGCATTGTCATGCTGGAGGGTAATGTCAGGATGAGCCTGCAGGAAGGGTACCACATGAGGGAGGAGGATGTCTTCCCTGTAACGCACAGCGTTGAGATTGCCTGCAATGACAAGAAGCTCAGTCCGATGATGCTGTGACACACTGCCCCAAACCATGAAGGACCCTCCACCTCCAAATCGATCCCGCTCCAGAGTACAGGCCTCGGTGTAACGCTCATTCCTTCAACGATAAATGCAAATCCGACCATCACCGCTGGTGAGACAAAACCACGGCAAGTCAGTGAAGAGCACTTTTTGCCAGTCCTGTTTGGTCCAGTGACAGTGGGTTTGAGCCCATAGGCGACATTGTTGCCGGTGATGTCTGGTCAGAACCTGCCTTACAACAGGCCTGCAAGCCCTCAGTCCAGCCTCTCTCAGCCTATTGCGAACAGTCTGAGCTCTGATGGAGGGCTTGTGCGTTCCTGGTGTAACTCGGGCAGTTGTTGTTGCCATCCTGTAACTGTCCCACAGGTGCGATGTTCGGATGCACCAATCCTGTGCAGGTGTTGTTACATGTGGACTGCCACTGTGAGGACGATCAGCTGTCCGTCCTGTCTCCCTGTAGCGCTGTCTTAGTACGTCTCACAGTACGGACATTGCAATTTATTTTCCTGACCACATCTGCAGTCCTCATGCCTCCTTGCAGCATGCTTAATAAGACACGTTCACGCAGATGAGCAGGGACCCTGGGCATCTTTCTTTTGGTGTTTTTCAGAGTCAGTAGAAATGCCTCTTTATAGCGTCCTAAGTTTTCATAACTATGACTTTAATTGCCTACCGTCTGTAAGCTGTTAGTGTCTTAACGACCGTTCCACAGGTGCATGTTCATTAGTTGTTTATGGTTCATTGAACACGCATGGGAAACAGTGTTTAAACCCTTTACAATGAAGATCTGTGAAGTTATTTGGATTTTTACAAATTATCTTTGAAAGACAGGGTCCTGAAAAAAGGACGTTTATATACTGAGTTAATGCATTTTACAATTTAATGTTAGATGGTTCCTCACTCTGAAATTAGTCTATGGGCCATTAGAAACGGTATGCCATGGTTTGGTTTTCTTTTAAACGATCATGACAAACTTCACCTAACTTTAGCCACCGCTAGCTAACATTCAATAGGAATGACAGGGGCATCCATGACATTTTCTAAATGGCCAAACAACTCAAACAACTTTCAATTATTTAGTCCGAAGTTTAAAGGTGGTTTGCCCATTTTTATTTTTTAGATTACATGGATGCCCCGATAGCTTCTATAGATATTTTAAGGGTCTGTATAAGGCTAAAGACAGCTGAAGTTTGTAGTGGCTGCACCCCTAATGCAATTGTAAACTGGTGGGTATAATTTGTGGAACGTTCCAACAGGAATCTGTTCCAAAAACTGTAAATAACAAAGTTGTATAACTGCAGAATAAGATACCGGGTAGGGAGTGGGCAATTTTGTTAAGTTTTTCATTCACCACGTTTATTCTGAAAAATGTCTGTCCTCACTCTGGTAGCCTATGGACAAACATTAAGGATAAGCTACGTGGTGAGTTGATACCTATTCTGCAGCTAGTTAGCTAGGTGAATTGATCATGCTACTTTGTATGCGTTTGTTGGCATCCTTGTTATTGCTACGTTTTTGGAACAGATTCTTGTTGGAAAGCTCCACAAATTAAACCCAGCCATTGTAAACTGAGAGGTGGTACCAAAGACTCCAGGGCATGTATTCATAATGTGTCTCATAGTAGGAGTTCTGATCTAGGATCAGGTGCTTCGGGGGTGACACCACAATACACAGTTTCACCATGAATTTGAGCGATAACCCTTACCATTCACTGTGAGGAAGACACTGGCCTTTTCATCCCACTGTTCACTGCTGACTTGACACACATACTCCCCCCTGTCTTCCAGCGTGACCCTCTCCAGTGTCAGGGAAACGTTCCCTCTCTCCATCCCCCCAGTTAGAGACACCCGGCCCCTGTACCGGGGGACAACAGGGGTCTCCTGGATCTTGTGATCTTTGTACAACAAGGCAGGACTGTGAATGTTACTGGAATGATACCAGCACACCTCCAATGGCTCCACATTGAAGACAGGTGAAACTTGACAGAGTAGAGAGACCGAGGAGCCAGACAGGGTCGAGGTTGGACCATCAGGGACAGTTAAGGTGAATGTCTCCTGGGCTGGAGAAGGAGAGACGGGGGGGAGCGGGTGACTTATTTGTGCTAGACTCCCAGGGCCAGATTCCAGGACACAAATTCAACATAGGCCTAACCTGGATCTCCATTAAAATTACTTTAATCCCAGACTAAGATTAATCTGTGTCCCGGAAACCATTTATTTGAGTTACTGATGGAATTAACAGTGTAAACATTCTCACCAGGTTGAGCTGCTCTGATGGGAACTGTGAGAGCAGCCAGTATCAGCACCCTCAGACACAACCCTTCATAAAAGATAAAGGACATCAGAATGACATTATCATGATTTAGGTGTTCGGTAGCCTGAGAGAGAGACATTGTAGGTACATGCAAAGTATCAAAATACTTTACCAATAAAGTTACAAAAATTGTCATAATGATTATGCACATGTTGACTCCAATGCTTCCCACAGTTGTGTCAAGTGAGCTGTATGTCCTTTGGGTGGTGGACCATTCTTCATACATACAGGAAACAGTTGAGCGTGAAAAAAACCAGCAGCGTTGCAGTTCTTGACACACTTAAACCGGTGCGCCTGGCACCGACTACCATACCCCGTTCAAAGGCACCTAAAATATTTTGTCTTGCCCATTCACCCTCTGAATGGCACACATACTCAATCCATGTCTCAATTGTCTCAAGGTGTAAAAATCCATCTCATCCACTTCATCTATACTGACATCAATAAAATATCATAACTTTCACCTGGATTCACTTGGTCAGTCAATCATGAAAATAGCAGGTGTTCCTAATGTTTTGTACACTCATGGTCAAATCAGATCCCGCCTTTTGTCTCAGAAGTGAAGCTATTGGGTTCATTGGCAACCAGGTGAAGGTGAATGATCAGATGGAGCCTGTGAGGCTGAACTTTGGACTTTCAGACATTGGTTTTATCTTTCTACTGCTTCTACAGTATATTGGTTGAATAGCCACACTAGCACTAGCAGCCATTTTAGGAAAGTACAGGCACAGTAGTCATTTTAACGAAGTTGAATGGAAGAATACAGAATCGATTCCTAATAGTAATTACTAGAAATAATACATTGAGAATAAATCGAACAAATTATCCTATTACTGTGAAAGGAAAACGACAACTGCAACAAATCCAAGGGGCATTTATGTTACATTTACATTTATGTTACATAAATGTAACATTTCCTAATAGACAAAAGCAAGTGAAGAGTTGTGAGAAGGGAGAATAGAAGAAGCATAACTTTTTTCAATTAAGAGGTAACTGATAACCTTTCATTTAAATCTTAAACTAATCTTCTACTGGAGAAGTCATAGAAAATGGATTTGTACCTAAGTGCATGGTGCCTCGAGTTCCAACGGTCGTAAACATCAAATGTATCCTCACTTTAGGGATCCTCCGATGATCCTATAGATTCATGACCATCCAACATACATCCCGTGCATTTCAATTCTACGGTAAAATGAGAAAGCAAATAGAATAGTTAGTCAGCGCGAAAGTCATTTTTCTTGCCCACTCCCTATTTATTTCATTGTGCTTTCACTTTCCCATTTCTTGCAGTAACACGGGTTAATGGTTGACAAAAGGTGACTTTGACACTACGCATCTCAGAAGATTGCTATACCATATTGATGTGATCCCGGAAATGTTAAACCCTTATCCAGGTGTTGTGAGATCTGATAATATGTGTAGTGAGACTCCGAAAAAGAAGACCTGGAAAGCCATAAAATCGACATGTTCGGTAACTAGTTAGCGAGCTACAGTTAGCTAACGTTAACTTGGCTACCTAGCCAACTAGCTAGCGTTAGTTACATTTAAAGATAGGCTACGACCAGATGAGATACTGACTTACTATGAAAAGTTGCCTGCTAAGCTGATGTAGCTAGAGGAAACAGGCACTGGTGTGACAAATGTTTGAAACCAGTTGGTTTACTCGCTAGCTAAATACTATGTTTGCAAACGTCAGTAATCCACTGACAACGTGATGTCAGCCTGGTCCAAATCTGTATGAGTTAAACAACATTCCTCAATCATTGTCATGCCAAACCCAATTGGCCATACAGAACATTCAACAATACTTGCATAGCACACAGTGTATTCTGGACCAGGCTAGACTGACAGAATAGTTAATGAATGTCATAGATGAACATAAGACCACAACTTTCTCTTCCTAACTCCCAGGGGCCCAGCCCACCAGTAAAGCTGTATCAGCACCGGGTCGACGGGACAGACAGAAGCGCCGCATCGTCGTACGGGGAGGTCCGCAGTGACATCACGATGAGCTACAAGCCCATCGCCCCTGCCCCGTCCGGCTCCAACCACACCCCGCCAGGTTTCTACCGACTGTCAATCGGTTATTTTGTATCCACTATAATTTCAATTTCTATAGATGCACCCTCTACACTACCCATCTTTGGTTTGGTCTCCACCCATCTCACTGAACTCTCTACCCTTCCACAGTGCAGTGGATTCCATTCAATAGATACGACTAGCGGTCCTATACCTGCACCTGCCCAGGGAACACACTGCACGTCAACGGCAAAACTGAGTGTCACATAAACTCAGCAAAAAAAAGAAACGTCCCTTTTCAGGAACCTGTCTTTCAAAGATAACAAATAACTTCACAGATATTTATTGTAAAGGGTTAAACCACTGTTTCCCATGCTTGTTCAATGAACCATAAACTATTAATGAACATGCACCTGTGGAACGGTCATTAATACACTAACAGCTTACAGACGGTAGGCCATTAAGGTCACAGTTATGAAAACTTAGGACACTAAAGAGGCCCAGAGGTCCCTGCTCATCTGCGTGAATGTACTTTAGGCATGCTGCAAGGAGACATGAGGACTGCAGATGTGGCCAGTGCAATAAATTGCAATGTCTGTACTGTGAGATGCCTCAGACAGCGCTACAGGGAGACAGGACAGACAGATGATCATCCTCACAGTGGCAGACCACGTGTAACAACACCTGCATATATCCAAACATCAAACCTGCGGGACAGGTACAGGATGGCACAGGATGGCAACAACAACTGCCCGAGTTAAACCAGGAAAGCTCAATCCCTCCATTAGTGCTCAGACTGTCCGCAATAGGCTGAGAGAGGCTGGACTGAGGGCTTCTAGGGCCATGATGATGGCTAGGGCCATTCCCCCAGAAATGTCTGTGAACTTGCAGGTGCCCTGGTGGAAGAGTGGGGTAACATCTCACAGCAAGAACTGGCAAATCTGGTGCAGTCCATGAGGAGGAGATGCACTGCAGTACTTAATGCAGCTGGTAACCACACCAGATACTGACTGATACTAATTTTGACCCCCCACACTCAATAGTTTATGTCTCAGTTGTTGAAACTTGTTATTTTCATACAAATATTTACACGTGTTAAGTTTGATGAAAATAAACGCAGTTGACAGTGAGAGGACGTTTCTTTTTTTGCTGAGTTCATAAGATAGCAGCATTGTTGAATACTCGTTTCTGATCGGCTAGAAGGTCATTCTATAATGGACAATGCTTAGGTCTATTCTGTTTCTTTTATCCCAAAAAATGACAAGCATACCCATAACATGACGCATCCACCACCATGCTTGAAAATATGAAGGTACTCAGTGTTGTGTGGGATTTGCTCAAAACAATTTGTATTCAGGACAACAATTTCATTTCTTTACTACATTTGTTGAAGTATTACTTTAGTGCTTTATTGCAAACAAGATGCATGCTTTAAAATATGTGTATTATGTACAGGCTTCCTTTTCACCCTGTGATTTGTTATTATTGTGGATCATTTACAATGTTGTTGATCCATCCTCTTTTATCTTCTATCACAGCCATTAAACCATGTAACTATTTTAAAATCACCATTGGCCTCATGGTGAAATCCCTGAGCGGTTTCCTTCCTCTCCGGAAACTGAGTTAGGAAGGGCGCCTGTATCTTTGTTGTAACGAGGTGCGGAACTGGTGGCAGTGAAGTCAGACGCAGGAGAGCAGAATTTGGTAATAGCCGGAGCAGTTTTAATACCAAAACCAATGGCATAAAACAATAAACAACTTGGGTACAAAATCCGACACGCACCAGTAACAGTTACAAACAAACAATACCACACAAAGACATGGGGGGAACAGAGGGTTAAATACACAACACGTAATGAGGGAATGAAAACCAGGCGTGTGGGAAAATAAGACAAAACTAATGGAAAATGAAAAATGGATCGTCGATGGCTAGAAGACCGGTGAGGTCGACCGCTGAACACCGCCCGAACAAGGAGAGGAACCGACTTCGGGAGAAGTCGTGACATTTGTAGTGACTGGGTGTATTGATACACCATCCAAAGTGTAATTAATAATTGCACAATGCTCAAAGTGATACTCAATATCTGCTTTTTTTACCCATCTACCTATTGGTGCCCTTCTTTGCGAACCATTAGAAAACCTCCCTGTTCTTTGTGCTTGAATCTGTGCTTGAAATTCACTGCTCGACTAAGGGACCTTACATATAAATGTATGTGTGGGGTACAGAGATGGTGTAGTGATTTTAAAATAATTTGAAACACTATTATGACACACAGAGTGAGTCCATGCAACTTATTATGTTACTTATTAAGCATATTTTCCCTCCTGAACTTATTTAGGCTTGCCATAACAGAGTTGAATTCTTATTGACTCAAGACATTTGAGCTTTTCATTTTTAATTCATGTGTCAACATTTCTAAAAACATAATTCCACTCTGACATTATGGGTTTATTGAGTGTAGATCAGTGACCCAACATCTACATTTAAACCATTCAATATTCAGGCTATGATACAACAAAATGTGCAAAAAGTCAAGGGGAGTGAATACTTTCTGAAGGCTCTGTAGCTACCCATTCCACATTGTCTACACAAGCATAGTGCAGTCTTAAGTCACTTACCATTCATCGTAATAGGAAGACACTGGCCTTTTCATACCACTGTGTGTTGCTGACACGGCACACATACTCCCCCCGTCTTCCAGTGTGACCCTCTCCAGTCTCAGGGACACGTTCCCTCTCTCCAGCCCCCCAGTTAGACACAGCCTGCCCCTTTACCAGGGGTCCAACGGATCGTCCTGGATCGTGTGATCGTTAAACAACAAGGCAGGTCAGTTGTAGTCACCGGACCAGTACCAGTGCACCTCCAATCTCTCAGCATTAAAGAGAGGATAGAGATAGAGGAGTTCCACCGGGTCAAGACCGCACCATGAGAGACCCACAAGGTGAAGACCGCTGGAGTAGGCTTGTAAGAGGAAGTGCAAATAATACATTTAAATGGGGCATTATAACACATTGCACAAGGCTTTATAAAGCCTGGTCTGAATACTCTATGACTATTGTTATAGATGTTGATTAGCAGTTATTACCATTGTAATTCATTATGTATAGTTCATAAGGCATAGATGTGCTTGTGGATTATGAAGAGGATAAGTGTTACTAAACAATATGTGTATTTAAGAAATAGGAGCTTTTGAAACTAGTAAACAGTTGATATGCTCACCAGGACTTTGAGCTGCCATGAGGACTGTGAGAGCTGCCTGTATCAAACTCAGCCACACTCCTGCCGTAACGATCAGAACATCACTGTGATGACAATATCATAATTGCAGGTATTAGAAGAAGTGTAATCAATTGCGCCATTAAACACGGTGTGATTTTCACTATGTTGCACATCCCTAAATGTGACCCTGGTCATTTCATTCAATTCCACATTGTGTCTCAAAGCTAAAACCAGTAGGTCATACAACCAATGTGTAGGAACCCTTGAATAATTACACTGTGTTATACTGAACTTTGAACCTTCAGCTGTTGGATAGGTTTTTATCTTATAACTGCTATTATTACTGCTATAAAAACATACACAATGGGAGCCATTGTGGAAATATACATTCGCGAGTGAAAATCTACACACCCCTTGCACAGTCTTCACATTTTTCTGCCTTAAAATTCAATATAAAAAGGGATTGAATTAGATGTTTTCCTACCCATCTACACAACCTACTCCACATTTTCAAAGTGAAGAAATATTATAGAAAATGTTCCTAATTAAATGAAAAATTATAATGTACTGACACTTGGTGGAAGGACTTTAGGCAGCCATTACAGCTGTGAATAATTTTGAATAAGAAGTTACTAACCTTGCACAACTCTTAGGGCAAAATACAGTATATCCATTGTTTTTGTCAAAATTGGGAGTTGGGCCAGTAACCCGAAAGGTTGCTGGTTTGTATCCTAAGCCGACCAGGTGAAAAATCTAGCGATGTGCCCTTCAGCAAGGTACTTAATCCTAATTTCTCCTGTAAATCGCCCTGGACAAGAGCGTCTACTAAAATGACAAATGTAATCCTCAAACTCAGTCAATTTGGTTGGGAATTATTGATAACAGCCATATTCAAATTTAGTCTCTTATTGTCAAGCATTAAGTCAGGAATGACAACATCTCCAGTCCCTGCCGGTGACAAGCATAGCCATAACATGATGCTGCCACCATTTACTCCACATTACTGGCCTGTATAACACAGTGAACAGGAATCCTGTGTTACAAAATCCACTCCAAAGGCCATGTTAACAGTGAAAACCTGACCCTGGGAAAGTCGTATTTTTAGCAGGACAATTAGACACATTTTAAGGCCAAAGACCATCCATAGTGACTTTCCAAGAGGTGTTGAGTGTTCCTCAGCGTTCAAGTCTCAGTCCTGACTTCAATTTGCGTAGAAATCAATGTTTAAATATTGCTGTCCATCAAAGACTCCCAACCAAATTTCGAACTAACCACGCTGCATTTTGGTCCGACTCTCCTTCGACGGAAGAAAGCCGTTACATTATTGGTTTTTATATGGAGTTTTTATATTCATTTAGAAATGTTTATATAATTTTCTTCCACTTTGAAAATGTGGAGTAGGTTGTGTATTTAATTTCTTTTTTAATTTTAATGCTGCAGAATGTGAATACTTTCACGAGGCATTGTATGTATCCTCCATTGAAATGATTCTAATCATAATGTCAGAAGTACATTTTTTGTGTTAGTATTTTTTGTTTAAAACACAATATATTTAAACCCAGTACGTTGTCGTAACTCAGGAAACAGTAGAATATCAAATCATGTACATCTATCTACATTGACAGTTTAGTCATTTATCAGATGCTTTTATCCAGAGTGACTTATTGTTAGTGCATTCATCTTAAAGGAGTAGTTCACTATTTTACAACTTGATGTTAGATGGTTCCTTTCCCTGAAAGTAGTCTATGGACCAGGAGAAACTGTAATCCATGGTTCGGTTCTCTTTATACAACCATTACACATTTCTGCTAACTTCAATCACCAATAGTTAACAATCAATGAAAAATTATATATTTTTTTTACAACAAAATGTAACAGTTGTGCTTCTTAGATCATACTAGCTAAGGACAGGTCTCTATTCTGAAGCCCGTAGACATGTTGCATGTTGGTTAAAAGGAGTCTTGATTTTTCAATTTCGTCATTGTATTGAGTAATCCTATCGTCTGTTGTTTTTCAAATTGTCTTACATAACACAACTATTTTATGTAATTGATAAAAATGACATCAATAACATACAACAAATTCAAAACCGTCGAGGCTATTACTTTGCTTGTATTATCCAACGGGCAAATGTGTATGAGCTTTAGAAAGGAGAGCTGTCCTTAGAGCACAACCAGCTTATTTTCTCCATTTGATTGGGACGTGCTGCTGTGCAATGCACCCGGTACAATAACTAAACCACAAGGAGGTGTCGCATTGCATTCTGAAACAAAAGCTGTATTGTGGCAGCTGACATGACACCATGGTCAATGGAAAATATTTTGCAGTCAGTCATGTAGTCTTGATATTAATTTATTTAAGCATATTACATTTTTTAACAGGAGGACATCATTTTCTAAATATCTTTCAACAGAATTATAGGATATATGATACTGCCAGCTTTTATTACAGTTAAATTACAGTTTACATCAATAATCTCACAAGTAGCAAGTAGCAACAAGTTAATCAATTGTAGTTGTTTTGATTGCCCTTGTGCCTCAGACAACAAACCATATACCTCTGGGCATCACTGGATAAAACTCAGGTCTAAAATGATATCTCTGACCACGTGCTCCTGTCTTCAACATGTCTGTTCTATTGATGAGCAGTATTGTTGGACATGTGTCTCACGTGACATGTTTAAACCCTCATCTCTTTAGGTCTCATTAAATATTGTTATTGGTTGTGGGTCATGTTGTCCAGGGCTGAACACAGGAAGAAACTTGTATGATGTCACCACGTTACAAAAAGTGTAGGTAAGTGTAGATATGTGAATCTGTATCAACATTATAAAAAGACAGTGTTTATCACAGTCTAGAAACACTCCTACTATAGGAGAGATCTTCTCTCACGGGTACTGAGGTTGGAGGGTCAGTATTGGCATGTAAACCCTTTCCTTTTTCATAAGAGAGAATCATCCATCATCCAAAATGAGGTGTTACATGAGGTGGGACTGTAGATGTTCTCTTAGCATTATCTCTGGTCTCACCAACATACCATGACAGTTGCCCACAGTCACCCATCCCTCACCTTAACTTCCCAGTAGTGTTGTTCTGATCCGAAACTCTGATTAGCCAATACATGAGGATGCCTTTGAACTGAAGATTTCATTGTTTTTTTTCTTAGCTGTGCTGAGCTAACTGTCCTTCTTGAGTCACACTAATAGCACTGTGAGCAGTATTTTCATCCATAGTAATGTTCTCTGAGGGAAGAGAATATGCTTTTATTAATTGACATCCAATATTAAGATGTGTAAGTAGTGTGATTTAGGAAGATATAATAATTATCTTAAAGGGATAGTTTGGGATTTTGGCAATGAGGCCATTTATCTAGCTGTTCCTGTACACTTTCAGTCGTTGCCCTAACGCTACTTAGCATTAGATCGCAAAACTACCTAAAACTTCCTTCATACTGGAAGGAGACATTCAAATGGTATCCACAAGTTCATCTGACTCTGGGGAAGTTGATAAAGGGCCTCATTGCCAAAATCACAAACTATCCCTTTAAAAGGGAAGAAATCAACATGATTGATAGGGTCACACAGCGCCTGTAAAATAATTAATGGTCAAATAAACTAAATCATTTGGTTTGACATTAATATCGCTTAGATGTTATGTAACCTATTTTTTTTATTTAACCTTTATTTAACTAGGCAAGTCAGTTAAGAACAAAATTGGGTGAAATTGAGTGGTTCTAGACGGTTTCCGACTGACATTTTGGTGTACAAAGCGCTCTTCGAATGTCGTAGGGTTCCATGTCTTAAGGCATGTTCGAAACAAATGAGTGTCCTCGTATCTTCCCTTAAAAACGATTTTGAGACGTCGTAGCCAGTATACACTTCCTCTAAATAGTCAGAATTAATCTAAGATAACTCAAGAAATCTGTCAACCAATTTCTTCTTATTCGATGAGGTTTAACGGCGATTGGCATCCAATAAATGTTGCATCTCTGCTCTTCGTTCCCACTCTCCCAACTGAGCTGACTTGAAAGTCAGGTTTCAGACCCCATATTTGCATAGGGAGTGACGTATCACATTTTCTGCCCTATCCAGTCAAATTAACAATTTCCTGTGTCTGTGAAACAGTTGAATTACAGTGTACATCAAGGATTAATTTCCTATGTCTGTGAAACTTTATTTTATGAATCGAGAGAATCTTGCGACTGCAACAGTACTAGTTTCATCTCGCTGTGATATTCTCAGGCCGGATATAGAGCTCTAAACATGAACATTTCACGGAATTGAACTAAGATCACTTTCTCTTGGCCACAGGTGGATAAAATAACTTTGTGCTTAAAGCTGAAGTTGTAACGAGTCTGCACACATTTGAATGGTGTCTGTGCGCTGCACAGTGGGCGTTAGTCAGCTTAACTGATTTACTCTGTTCACACTTAATTTGATCTGAAAACAAAGCCTCAATCATAATCGTGTTAATATAAAATCAATCATGTTTTATGTTACAATGTGTCACATCTAATTTCATCACACTGATGAGATTTCACATATTTACAATCTGTATATGGTTTTTAATTTTCCTTGATGAAAACAACGTGCAAGAAAAAAACAACTAATCTCTTACAGTAATGTTATTATCGTTGACATATATTGCTGTTAATGACAAGAATGTGTTTTATACCTCTATGTTTGAGCAGAATGCAGACCACAGTTGACAGAGCACAGAGAAGGACCAGAGACAGGACCAACGTCACAATGAAAGCTTCTTTCCAGGCTCCTGCACACAGATATTCAACATGGACCAAATTCTTCTAAAATCCTCGTAAAACACAGGTAGGCTTCCTAAGCATGTTCGCCTCAGTTTTTGTGGGGGTGAGTGGATATTTGGATACAGTGCTTATAGAATGTAGTCATTGCATAAGTATTCACCCACTTTGTTAAGGCAAGTCTAAATGAGTTCAAAAGCAACATTAACTTAACCAATCACATAATAAGTTATAAGCTCTGTGTAAAATAACAGGGGTGTCATGATTTTTTTCATATATACAACATCTGTAAGGTCCCTCAGTCAAGTGTTGAATTTCAAGCACAGATTCAACTACAAAGGCCAGAGAGCTTTTCGAAATAATTGTTAAGAAGGGCAGTAATTGGCAGATGGGCAACAATAACAAATCAGACATTGAATATATCTGCATGGTCAAGTTAATAATTATGATGTGGATGATGTATTAAACCCCCCAGACACATCAAATATGCAGTCATACTTCTGACCTGACCTGAGCTGTAGAACAAGAAGAAAACTCCGTAGGGATGTCACCATGGTGATTTTAAAACAGCAACTGAGTTCAATGGCTCTGATGGGAGAAAACTGAGGATGGATCAACAACATTGTAGTGACTCCACAATAATGACGTAAATGACAGAGTGAAAAGAAGAATAAAAATATGAGGCCATTTATCTCGCTGTTCCTGTACACTTTCAGTCGTTGCCCTAACGCTACTTAGCATTAGATCGCAAAACTACCTCAAACTTCCTTCATACTGGAAGGAGACATTAAAATGGTATCCACAAGTTCATCTGACTTTGGGGAAGTTGATAAAGGGCCTCATTGCAAAAATCACGAAGTATCCCTTTAAAAGGGAAGAAATCAACATGATTGATAGGGTCACACAGCACCTGTAAAAAAATTCATGGCCAAATCAACTCAAATAAACTAAATGATTTGGTTTCGACATTAATATCGCTTAGATGTTATGTAACCTATTTTTTTATTTAACCTTTATTTAACTAGGCAAGTCAGTTAAGAACAAAATTGGGCGACATTGAGTGGTTCTGGACGGGTTCCGACTGACATTTTGGTGTACAAAGCGCTCTTCGAATGTCGTAGGGTTCCATGTCTTAAGGCATGTTCGAAACAAATGAGTGTCCTCGTATCTTCCCTTAAAAACGATTTTGAGACGTCGTAGCCAGTATACACTTCCTCTAAATAGTCAGAATTAATCTAAGATAACTCAAGAAATCTGTCAACCAATTTCTTCTTATTCGATAAGGTTTAACGGCGGTTGGCATCAAATAAATGTTGCATCTCTGCTCTTCGTTCCCACTCTCCCAACTGAGCTGACTTGAAGGTCAAGAAGACAGTGAATGTTCCTGAGAGGCTAAGTTACAGTTTTGACTGATATCTGCTTGACAATCTATGGCAAGACTTAAAAAGTTCTATCTAGCCATGAGCCCCAACACCTTGACAGAGCTTGAAGAATTGTTGAAAAGAATAATGGTCAAATATTGCACAATACAGGTGTGCAAAGCTCTTATACGTCTTGCCCAAAAAGACTCACAGCAGTAATCACTGCTCTTTCCTTCCTATAGGCAGTTACTCAAACAGGGTGTACCCGTGACAAGGTCTATTCAACACTGATCTGACCAATTGGAATCCACGCTTCAAGATAGTTTTGACCACGTGTACTGGGACATGTTCCTGGTAGCCTCAGAGAAAAATATTGATTTATACGCTGATTCGGTGAGTGAGTTTATAAAGAAGTGCATAGGAGATGTTGAACTCAATGTGACTATTAAAACCTACCCTAACCAGAAACCGTGGATAGATGATGGCATTCGCGCAAAACTGAAAGCACGAACCCCCACATTTAACCATGGAAAGTTGACCGGAAATATGGCCAAATACAAACAGTGTAGTTATTCCCTCCACAAGGAAACAAAACAAGCGAAATGTCACTATAGAGACAAAGTGGAGTCGCAATTCAACAACAGACAATCACGGACTACAAAAAGAAAACCAGCCACATCACAGACACTGACGTCTTGCTTCCAGACAAACTGAACACCTTCTTTGCTGATTACTACTGATGCACAACTAGGGCTGTGGCAATAATGACATTTTGTCAGCCTGTGATTGTCAAGCAAATCACTGCCAGTCACACAGTAATTGACCTTTAATTAACAAACTCATTTAGCATCTCCTGGCTTCCATTCATTGCCTACAAGCCACTGATGCAGACCTTTGGAACATCAACAGTTGTCGCTAAAAGTTTTGAGAATGACACAAATATACATTCTCACAAAGTCTGCTGCCTCAGTTTGTATGATGCCAATTTGCAGATACTCCAGAATGTTATGAAGAGTGATCAGATGAATGTCAAAGTCCCTTGTTGCCATGCAAATGAACTGAATCCCCCAAAAACATTTCCACTGCGTTTCAGCCCTGCCACAAATGGACCAGCTGACATCATGTCAGTGATTCTCTCGTTAACACAGGGTTGAGTGTTGACGAGGACAATTCTGGAGATCACTCTGTCATGCTGATTGAGTTCGAATAACAGACTGGAAGCTTCAAAAGGAGGGTGGTGCTTGGAATCATTGTTCTTCCTCTGTCAATCATGGTTACCTGCAAGGAAACGCGTGCCGTTATCATTGCTTTGCACAAAAAGGGCTTCACAGGCAAGGATATTGCTGCCAGTAAGATTGCACCTAAATCAACCTAAACCAACCATTTATCGCATCATCAAGAACTTCAAGGAGAGCGAGTCAATTGTTTTGAAGAAGGCTTCAGGGCGCTCAAGAAAGTCCAGCAAGCACCAGGACTGTCTCCTAAAGTTAATTCAGCTGCGGGATCAGGGCACCACCAGTACAGATCTTGCTCAGGAATGGCAGCAGGCAGGTGTGAGTGCATCTTCACGCACAGTGAGGCAAAGACTTTTGGAGGATGGCCTGGTGTCAAGAAGGGCAGCAAAGAAGCCACTTCTCTCCAGGAAAAACATCAGAGACAGACTGATATTCTGCAAAAGGTACAGGGATTGGACCGCTGAGGACTGGGGTAAAGTCATTTTCTCTGATGAATCCCCTTTCTGATTGTTTGGGGCATCCGGAAAAAAGCTTGTCCGGAGAAGACAAGGTGAGCGCTACCATCAGTCCTGTGTCATGCCAACAGTAAAACATCCTGAGACCATTCATGTGTGGGGTTGCTTCTCAGCCAAGGGAGTGGGCTCACTCACAATTTTGCCTGAGAACACAGCCATGAATAAAGAATGGTACCAACACATCCTCCGAGAGCAACTTCTCCCAACCATCCAGGAGAGGAGAGGCGAGATGGATCAGAGGACCAATATGCGGCGTGGTAAGTGTCCATGGGTCTTTTTAATACGTTAAGGTACACATGAACAACTGACTACAAAAACAAGAAATGTGGAAAAAAAACCAAACAGTCCTATCTGGTGCAAACACAGAGACAGGAACAATCACCCACAAACACACAGTGACACCCAGGCTACCTAAGTATGATTCTCAATCAGAGACAACTAATAACACCTGCCTCTGATTGAGAACCATACTAGGCCGAAACATAGAAATACCCAAATCATAGAAAAACAAACATAGACTGCCCACCCAACTCTCGCCCTGACCATACTAACTAAATACAAAACACAGGAAATAAAGGTCAGAACGTGACAAGGCCACATGAGGTGTGTGATTATGATTTGAAAAAGTCTCAAAAGAAAGCAGGAGCTGTTCTTACCTTCAGCTGAACATGCATTAAAGGGGCATTAAAGGGGCATTAAAGGGGCATTAAAGGGGCATTAAAGGAAAACTACAGTAAACAATCTAAGTTTCTTAGATTTTTCCCAGATCTCAAGTGGTCCCCTGATATGGTTTAAGCATTGTTGTGAATACATAAAATCAAATAGTTTTTTTTCTATTAAAAAAGTGTGAAAACACTGAGGAACATGGAAAAATGAATAATATATATATATATATTTTTTAACAGATCTTAAAAAGCACTTTTGAGTATGTGTTATCCTGCAGCATAGCATTTTGAGGAAAGTTGAAGTCAGGTTCAATATTGGCTGTGCACCCAAGAGGGAAAGAGGTTGGACCATCCTTAAAATGTTAAGTAATATGTATGCCATTTAGCAGATGCTTTTATCCAAAGCGATATGGAAGAAGTGGGACATTTTCAGCTTCCAAGAATTGTGTACAGATCTTTGCCACGTGCATTATCATGCTGAAACAAGGTGATGGAGGGGGATGAATAGTACTGAATTGAACAAATTGCACTACAATGTGCCTCAGGATCTTGTCCCAGTTCTTCCATGGTTTACATACCAGACATGTGACCCATTGAGCCTGTTTGGGATGCTCTGGATCGACGACAGCGTGTTCCAGTTCCCGCCAATATCCAGCAACTTTGTACTGCCATTGTGCCATTGAAGAGGAGTGGGATCAAGCCACAATCAACAGCCTGATCAACTCTATGCAAAGAAGATGTGTCGCGCTGCATGAGGCAAATGGTCACCCCAGATACTGACAGATTTTCTGAATCACGCCCCTAGGTATCTGACCTAAATACCTAGATTAGGGCCTAATGAATGTATTTCAATTGATTTATTTCCTTATATGAACTGTAACTAAGTAAAATCTTTGAAATTGTTACATTTATATTTTTGTTCAGTACATTCAAAAACAACATTTTATCAACAGATTACAGTAATTTATTAATTGGGACAATATTTGAACAGAATTCAAGGATGCAAAGTGTATTGCTAACTTGCACAACAGTAGCTTCACAGTATATATATATCCAAATTCTAGCTACAGTTAGAAAAAAAGATAAAGTTTTATAAAACTCGCCAGCTTGTAGTCCTAAAAGATTTGTATGTGTAAGTTTTGGTTCGTTCAACCATTCTTAGGGGGAAAGAAAAGAGTTTTGGGATAAATGCAGAAAATAACATCTGAGGTTAACACAGGTTTAGGAGATGTTATACATTTTGATCTGAGATAACGTTCCTATTAGATGTTATGAATTAAGCCTTTGTGTTTTTTTCTGAATAGCTGATGAAGATTAGCTCCTAAACCTGCATTTACCACAGGCCTTATTTTCAACGTTTATCCATAAACCCAACCAAAACGCCATTAATTTCCCAGAGGGTTTGTTCAACAAACCATGGCGGAGTTACTGCCTACCAAAAGAAACCATTACTAGTGCTCTCTTTTTCTTGTGGCGTCTGAAAACATTTTGGGAAAAAGACACTCAACTTGGTATCACTGAATAACACAAAATGTGTATAATGCATGTCTCATTTGACATGAATTTCACCTGCATCTCAGACCCTTTTCACACTATCGTGCTGACCCAACCGACACTGTGCTGCCCCTAATATTTTCATTTCACATTGTCCTTTCCAGCACGGCCACAGCAACTACAGTGGCTGCTTAACCAGGCCAGGGCAGTACAGCTCAAATTGGCTCACTGGGGTGAAAGGGGTTTTGGTATGCATTCAATTTATTTTAATTGGGATTTTGTCACATCGTCCCGGGCTGAGCAGAGGAAAGTAGTTGGATGTCTTCACATCAGTAAAAGTGTAAAGAAGTGACTTTGTATCAACATTATAAAAAGACAGAGTGTGTCTGTCACAGTCTAGAAACACTCCCACAATAGTGAGCTTTGCCACAGTTATTGGTGGTTGAGGGTCGGTATTGACATGGAAACCTTGTTCTTTATCATAAGAAAGAATCCAAAATCCATTCTGTGGAGTTAAAGGAACAGCAGGTCTTTTGTCAACATTTTCTCTGGCCACACCAACATACCATGACAGTTTTTCTGTTGTTCCGTCCTTTACCTTCACTTCCCAGTAGTGTTGTCCTGAACTGAATCTCTCTTCAGAAAACACATGGAGATGCGTTCTAGAGGGTTTCTCTGTATCTTTTTCTTTAACGTAATGAGCCCGCTTTCCTTTATTGATTCTAATAGCAGGGTGCGCATTCTTTTCATCCAGAAGGATGTTCACTGAGGGAAACAAAGACAAGATTTATTTCATTCACACAATATGATCGGATGGATTGGTAAGGATTTCAGATAATGTGGACCTACAGGTAACTGCCAAAATAAAGGAAACACTTGAGGAAATTAGGTTTCAGGTGGATCTGTTATGGGTGTGGGGTGCTTTTTCCTGGCATGGTTTAGGTCCACTCAACCCCTTAGAGGGCCAGGTATATGCCAATAACTATACATCCATTCTGAGTGATAACCTTCAACCTATGCTGAAGCATTTCTATCCTGATGGGAGGACCCTTACAGGATGACACTTCCCCCATAGGGCAAGAGTGGTCACAATGGTTTGATGATCATGAACACAATGTAAAACATATGCCATGGCCATCTCAGTCACCAGATCTCAACTCAATTGAACACTAATGGGTGATTCTGGAGTGGAGCCTGAGACAGCGTTTTCAACCATCAACAACAAGAGCTCCAGACACTTATAGAATCTATGCCAATGCGTAATGAAGCTGTCCTGGTAGCTGGTGGAGGCCCAACACCCTATGCAGACACTTTGTTTATTTCCTGTTTTTAGGCTGTTACCTGTATATCGTAATAATCTAATGAACATACAATTTTCCTGTCCTACTGTGATTTTATTTACCTTTGAATATTTTCACGTGGTGCCAATCTGCATTGAAAAAAGTTAAGTGTGAGTGTCCAGTATTTCAATTCTTCCAAAAATTATAAATTGTTGAATGCACTCCAACATGTCAGCAGACTTAGTTTTATGAACAATGTAAACACTCAATTATACAATATAGAGGGTAAAGCATTTTTCTCCCCCAGTATAACTTTACCGTTCAGATTAAGTTCTTCACCAGCTGCTCTCTGTTCAGTAGGTGTCTGCACTGTGTTTTCTGCCCCTAACGGAGCACATGTAGGTAATGTAAAAATTCATCAGTTTAATACATTATCAAAGTTATATTATATCATATACAGTATATCATCAGTGAACATTACATTCAATTAGGTTTTTTGCTCCTGTTGAATGGAAAAGGTGAAAGTTATTGGAAAAAGGTGAATGTGGAACTGGGACAGTCAAATCCTATTGGGATTATGTCAAATTATCATGAAATTATACAATTAAAAGGGACATATATTTGTTCTCCTATTACTTTACCTTCCAGATGAACATCTTTTCCAGCTGCTCTCTGTTCAGTAGGTGTCTGCACTGTGTTTTCTGACCCTAACGGAGCACATTTAGGTGATATTGAAATTCATTAGGTTACAACATTATTTTATATACAGAATATCATGAGTGAACATTACATTCAAATTAGGTTATTTGTCTCTGTTGAATGGAAAAGGTGAAAGTTATTGGAAAAATATACATGTGGAACTGGGACAGTCAAATCCTATTGGGATTATGTCAAATTATCATGAAATTATACAATTAAAAGGGACATATATTTGTTATCCTATTACTTTACCTTTCAGATGAACATCTTTTCCAGCTGCTCTCTGTTCAGTAGGTGTCTGCACTGTGTTTTCTGCCCCTAACGGAGCACATGTAGGTAATGTAAAAATTAATCAGTTTAATACATTATCAAAGTTAGATTATATCATATACAGTATATCATGAGTGAACATTAATTTCAATTAGTTCTTTGTCTCTGTTGAATGGAAAAGGTGAAAGTGGTTGTAAAAACGTGAATTTGGAACTGGGACAGTCAAATCTAATTGTGATAATGACAAATGATCATCAAATTATACAATTATGAAGGAAATTACAAATTCTTATCCTGTTACTTTACCTTCCAGATTGAATTCTTCACCAGCTGCTCTCTGTTCAGTAGGTGTCTGCACTGTGTTTTCTGCCCCTAACGGAGCACATGTAGGTAATGTAAAAATTCATCAGTTTAATACATTATCAAAGTTATATTATATCATATACAGTATATCATCAGTGAACATTAAATTCAATTAGGTTTTTTGCTCCTGTTGAATGGAAAAGGTGAAAGTGGAACTGGGACAGTCAAATCCTATTGTGATTATGTCAAATTATCAGCAAAATATACAACTAAAAGGGACATATATTTGTTCTCCTATTACTTTACCTTCCAGATGAACATAATGTCCAGCTGCTCTCTGTTCAGTAGGTGTCTGCACTGTGTTTTCTGCCCCTAACAGAGCACATGTAGGTAATGTAAAAATTAATCAGTTTACTACATTATCAAAGTTATATTATATCATATACAGTATATCATGAGTGAACATTACATTCAATTAGGTTTTTTGCTCCTGTTGAATGGAAAAGGTGAAAGTTATTGGAAAAAGGTGAATGTGGAACTGGGACAGTCAAATCCTATTGGGATTATGTCAAATTATCATGAAATTATACAATTAAAAGGGACATATATTTGTTCTCCTATTACTTTACCTTCCAGATGAACATCATTTCCAGCTGCACTCTGTTCAGTAGGTGTCTGCACTGTGTTTTCTGCCCCTAACAGAGCACATGTAGGTAATGTAAAAATTCATCAGTTTACTACATTATCAAAGTTATATTATATCATATACAGTATATCATCAGTGAACATTACATTCAATTAGGTTTTTTGCTCCTGTTGAATGGAAAAGGTGAAAGTTATTGGAAAAAGGTGAATGTGGAACTGGGACAGTCAAATCCTATTGGTATTATGTCAAATTATCATGAAATTATACAATTAAAAGGGACATATATTTGTTATCCTATTACTTTACCTTCCAGATGAACATCATTTCCAGCTGCACTCTGTTCAGTAGGTGTCTGCACTGTGTTTTCTGACCCTAACGGAGCACATTTAGGTGATATTGAAATTCATTAGGTTACAACATGATTTTATATACAGAATATCATGAGTGAACATTACATTCAAATTAGGTTCTTTGTCTCTGTTGAATGGAAAAAATGAAAGTTATTTTAAAAAGGTGAATGTGGAACTGGGACAGTCAAATCCTATTGGGATTATGTCAAATTATCATTAAATTATACAATTAAAAGGGACATATATTTGTTATCCTATTACTGTACCTTTCAGATGAACATCATTTCCAGCTGCTCTCTGTTCAGTAGGTGTCTGCACTGTGTTTTCTGCCGCTAGCGGAGCACATTTAGGTGATATTGAAATTCATTAGGTTACAGCATTATTTTATATACAGAATATCATGAGTGAACATTACATTCAAATTAGGTTCTTTGTCTCTGTTGAATGGAAAAGGTGAAAGTGGTTGTAAAAAGGTGAATTTGGAACTGGGACAGTCAAATCTAATTGTGATAATGACAAATGATCATCAAATTATACAATTATGAAGGAAATTACAAATTCTTATCCTGTTACTTTACCTTCCAGATTGAATTCTTCACCAGCTGCTCTCTGTTCAGTAGGTGTCTGCACTGTGTTTTCTGCCCCTAACGGAGCACATTTAGGTAATATTGGTATTCGTCAGTTTACTACATTATCAAAGTTATGTAATCTCATATACAGTATATCATGACTGAACATTACCTTTAATTAGGTGTTCTGTCTCTGTTGAATGGAAAGGTGAAAGTTATTGTAAAAAGGTGAATTGTGGAATAGGGAGAGTCAATCCCTATTGAGATATGTGCATATTATGCTTGGTGTCAATGGAGTGTTTCCTCATAAATAAGTTATTATCATGTATTAGCATTTCACCGTGAGACCCAAATAAAACAGTTACCTGCCGGCCCCTTTCCTAGCTCAGTTTGATTTGAAACATAGAGGCACAATCATGTCAACATGAAATCCATCAGGGTTTATGTTGTCATAACTCATCTCACACTTAGTTTATTTATCACACAGATCAGATGAGATACTGTTTCTGCACTTTTGGCATGACACATTTTAGAGAGTAAAGACATGTTTTCCCCTATTACTTAATACCTTCCAGATTAATTTCAACATCAGCTGCTATCTCTTCAGAAGTTGATATGTGTTCTTTGCTTTCTGCCCCTACCAGAGCGCATTTAGGTCATTATCCTGCAATTTACTAATCATAAATATTTAATTCATACAAAACTAGGCTACTAATGATTATCAAAGTTATAAAATTATATCATCATGATAGTGAACAACCTGCAATAGTTTTATTTTGCTCTGTTGAATGGAAAAGGTAAAAGTTACTGTAAAAAGGTCAATTGTGGAACAAGTGGAGTCAAATCCTATTATGAATATATATATATATATATACTGTATATATGTGCATATCAGGCTTCATGTCAATGGAAAGGTTTTCTAAAAAATAAGTTAGTTGCATGTATTTTATGAAAGCCTTCACCCAGAGATCAAAATGAAACAATTACCTGCCGGCCTCTGTCCCAGCTCAGCTTGATCTGAAATATAGAGACACATTTGTCAAAATATTGTCCAAATTATGTCATAACTCATAACTCATAATTTCATTCTTAGTTTATTTATCAGAAGAAATACACTACCGGAACGGTTTCTGGACTTTTGGGATGAAGACCACATGGACCCTAAAAGATTAAAAAAAATATTATTGTTTCATTGTTGACTTTTTTAAATTATTGTTTCCATAATGACTTTTGTCAAAATAATTTATCTATAGGGTCATTATTACTGTTATATCTTGCTCTTATAATTCAATCACAAACACTAACATGACTGAATTCCAGATACCTCTTCGTTTGCACAGGATGACAGAGCACAGAGCACAGATGATGACCAGAGACAGGATCAGAGTCACAATTAAGGCCTCTTTGTAGACTCCTGCACATATAACATGGATCAAATGTCTCTAAAGCTCTCAAGACAGAACATCATCACAGTGAAATTAAGTGAAACACCTCTTCAACATGTTCATCCTCCTCTAAACTAGTGTCTGTGGGATGGGGAGAGAGGGATCTGATCATTGGTAGGATATTTGTGTAGGAGACTAACTCACCAGGTACAGCTGTAGGAGCTGTGTATATATGTGGCAGAATTCTGCCCTCTCTCTTCGCCTCCTCAGACAGAGAGACTGTACAGGCGAGCCAATCGGAGTATGAGCAAGCATACAGCAGCCAACTACTGACACTCACCAAGCCCTGGGGATCTGATAGAGAAAAATAGGGAGGGGAAATCAAAATATTCACATTGACTTTGTTGGGTTCTAAATATCAGAGTAAGAAAATGACAGACTCTATAAAAGCTCCAACCAAGTTGATTCAGCCCAAAGGATCGAACAGCTGAACAGAAAAAAAAACATATTTCCACCAGTGGTAATATACTGTATACACCCCAATTTAGGTGGAGTCTCCTGCTTCTCTCTAAACATTACATTTTTATTGCTAGGCAGGAAGTTAAGGGATACGGGCAATAAACTGTTCCTTCTCCCTTATTGTGACCTGAACTGACCTCAACCCCCTTCCTCAGTAATGCACAGCTCTCCACCATTATCAGTGCCTGCCAACATATGATCATCTCTCCCTGTACTCAGTACATTCCAAGCTTAACATCATCTACCATTTTGGGGTGACAGGTAGCCTAGTGGTTAGAGCGTTGGGCCAGTAACTGAAAGGTTGCTTGATCAAATCCCTGATCTGACATGGTACAAATCTGTCATTCTGAACAAGGCAGTTAACCCACTGTTTGTGTCAGCAGAGCAGAGACAGTGTGAGGAAGTACCCACATGTAATTACCAGAAGTGTTGAGCACTTCTTGTTCATTTCTGATCTCTGCTCCATCTTTGTTTCTCCAGGTGAGTTTAGGTTGTGGTGACCATCCCTCTGATGAACAGGTAACGTTCACCTGACCTCCTCCTCCTCCTCTTGCTTCAGCTACAGAGAGAACTGGTTCTCTACCTGTTACTAATGGACAGATGAAAGGGGATAAGCCACAACTATTAGGACACAGATTGAATGACAGAATAAATTGGAAGAATGCAAGATATGTATTTTACAATGTATTGTTAGATGGTTCCTCGCAAGGTAGTCTATGGGTCAGGAGAAACTGTATTCTATGGTTTGGTTTTCTTTTAAACAACCATTTCAAACTCCAGCTATATTTAGCCACTGCTAGCTCAAATGCAATGGGAGTGATAGGGGCATCAACGCATTTTTCTAAAAGTCATGGCCAAACAACTCAAATCACTTAAAGGATGGTTTGCCCATTATTTTACATTACACGGATGCCCCTATGACTTCCATATATATTTTCTGGGGGGTTATATAAGGCTAAAGTCAGCTGAAGTTTGTAGTGGCTGTACCCCTAATGCAATTGTAAACTGAGAGGTGGCAAATGTAACTGCCATTTTGTTTTTACTCGGTGGTACCAAAGACTACTAGGCCTGTATTCAGAAGTATATCAGAGTAGGAGTGCTGTTCTAGGATCAGGTGCTTTGGGGGTTACACCACAATACACAGTTTCACCATCAATTTGAGAGATAACCCTTACCATTCACTGTGAGGAAGACACTGGCCTTTTCATACCACTGTTCACTGCTGACTTGACACACATACTCCCCCCTGTCTTCCAGTGTGACCCTCTCCAGTGTCAGGGAAACGTTCCCTCTCTCCATCCCCCCAGTTAGAGACACCCGGCCCCTGTACCGGGGGACAACAGGGGTCTCCTGGATCTTGTGATCTTTGTACAACAAGGCAGGACTGTGAATGTTACTGGAATGATACCAGCGCACCTCCAATGGCTCCACATTGAAGAGAGGTGAAACTTGACAGAGTAGAGAGACCGAGGAGCCAGACAGGGTCGAGGTTGGACCATTAGGGACAGTTAAGGTGAATGTCTCCTGGGCTGGAGAAGGAGAGACGGGGGGGGGGGGAAGAGGGTGACTTATTTGTGCCAGACTCCCAGGGCCAGATTCAGCTTGGCCTAACCTGGATCTCCATTAAAATTACTTTAATCCCAGACTAAGATTCATTTGTGTCCAGGAAACCATTTATTTGAGTTACTGATGAAATTAACCGTGTAAACATTCTCACCAGGTTGAGCTGCTCTGATGGGAACTGTGAGAGCAACCAGTATCAGCACCCTCAGACACAACCCTGCATAAAAGATAAAGGACATCAGAATGACATTATCATGATGTAGGTGTTCGGTAGCCTGAGAGAGAGAAACATTGTAGGTACATGCAAAGTATCAAAATACTTTACCAATAAAGTTACAAAAATTGTCATAATGATTATGCCCATGTTGACTCCAATGCTTCCTACAGTTGTGTCAAGTGAGCTGTATGTCCTTTGGGTGGTGGACCATTCTTCAAACATACAGGAAACAGTTGAGCGTGAAAAAACCAGCAGCGTTGCAGTTCTTGACAGACTTAAACCGGTGCACCTGGCACCGACTACCATACCCCGTTCAAAGGCACCTAAAATATTTTGTGTTGCCCATTTACCCTCTGAATGGCACACATACACAATCCATGTCTCAAGGTGTAAAAATCCATCTCATTTACTTCAACTATACTGACATCAATAAAATATCATAACTTTCACCTGGATTCACTTGGTCAGTCTATCATGAAAAGAGCAGATGTTCCTAATGTTTTGTACACTCATGGTCAAATCAGATCCCGCCTTTTGTCTCAAAAGTGAAGCTATTGGGTTCATTGGCAACCAGGTGAAGGTGAATGATCAGATGGAGCCTGTGAGGCTGAACTTTGGACTTTCAGACATTGGTTTTTATCTTTTTACTACTACTACAGTATATTGGTTAAATAGCCACACTATAGCACTAGCAGCCATTTTAGGAAAGTACACGCACAGTAGTCATTTTAACGAAGTTGATTGGAAGAATACAGAATCAATTCCAAATAGTAATTACTAGAAATAATACATTGAGAATAAATCGAACAAATTGTCCTATCACTTGTGAAAGGAAAACAACAAATGCAACAAATCCAAGGGGCATTTATGTTACATTTATGTTACATAAATAACATTTCTTAATAGACAAAAGCAAGTGAAGAGTTGTGAGACGGGGGAATAGAAGAAGCATAACTTTTTTTCAATTAAGAGGTAACTGATAACCTTTCATTTAAATGTTAACTAATCTTTTACTAGAGAAGTCATAGAAAATGGATTTGTACCTAAGTGCATGGTGCCTCGATTTCCAAAGGTCGTAAACATCAAATGTATCCTCACTTTAGGGATCCTCCGATGATCCTATAGATTCATGACCATCCAACATACATCGCGTGCATTTAAATTCTACCGTAAAATGAGAAAGAAAATCGAATAGTTAGTAAGAACGAAAGTCATTTTTCTTGCCCACTCCCTATATATTTCATTGTGCTTTCACTTTCCCATTTCTTGCAGTAACACGGGTTAATGGTTGACAAAAGGTGACTTTGACACAACGCATCTCAGAAGATTGCTATACCATATTGATGTGATTCCGGAAATGTTAAACCCTTACCCAGGTGTTGTGAGATCTGATAATATGTGTAGGGTGACTGTGAAAAGACGACCTGGCATACCATCAAATCATGTAACCACAGGGGAAATAAATCATTGGGGTGTGCCCCATCACATAATCCCCATTCCTGATTTTGTTCTTTACACTCAAACTCTGAATACCAAAGAGATTATGAAAAAATACACACCAATGTCGAAAGCTCTAAACAAATAGAAGGGAAGGCGCTGATAAATAGACAGTTTTACTCACCTGCCTTTGATTTTTTTCAGCCTCATTCAGCCAATGACAACGCGCCACCTTATGAATATTCAATGTCTCTATGCATCAACAGCCACGCCCCTTTCAGCACGAGAAAGGAAGCTGCTTTTTCGACCTGGCTGAAAATCTTCCCCTAGAAAGGTACATTTCGAAAGCTGTTCCCTTTGAGTTTTGTTTTCTATTACATTTTGAATGGCAACTTAGATACTTAAACCTATGGAACGCAAATTAATTCGGTAACTAGAACGTTATAACTATGTACCTTGTTGTGCACCTCGCTAGATAATGTTAGCGAGCAAGCCTGTTTCATACCGAATGTGAACCTGTCAGCAGACAGCTAGTTAATGTAACTAGCTAGCTTCCTTGCTAAGTAACTAGCTATGACATGCGCAGTGGTGAACAAAGTAATTTCAATTACAAGTTAGATCACCCCATAACCAGTTTTGTTTCTATTCATTTAACTTTATATGAAGCAAGATGTCATCTCTACGACCTTTGGTCCGGTAACTTGTTAGCGAGCTACAGTTAGCTTGGCTACCTAGCCTACGTTAGCAATAGGCTACGACCAGATGAGGTACCCGCTAAGCTGATGTAGCGAGAGGAAACAGGCACTGTTGTGGTTAATGTTTGAAACCAGTTGGGGTTGTTGGATTACTCGCTAGCTAGGTAACCTAAGGTCTGGGTCTGTTTGCAAACGTCAATAATCCATGACAACGTCATGACAGCCTGGTCCAAATCTGTATGAATTAAACAGCATTCCTCAATCATTGTCATGCCATACAGAACATTCAACAATACTTGCATAGCACACAGTGTATTCTGGACCAGGCTAGACTGACAGTATAGTAAATGAATGTCATACATGAACATGAGACCACGACTTTCTCTTCCTAGCTCCCAGGGGCCCAGCCCACCAGTAAAGCTGTATCAGCACCGGGTCGACGGGACAGACGGAAGCGGTGCGTCGTCGTACGGGGAGGTCCGCAGTGACATCACGATGAGCTACAAACCCATCGCCCCTGCCCCGTCCGGCTCCAACCACACCCCGCCAGGTTTCTACCGACTGTCAATCTGTTATTTTGTATCCACTATAATTCATATTAGAGTCGGCTTTCTATTCCGCAACAAAGCCTCCTTCACTCACGCCGCCAAACTTACCCTAGTAAAACTGACTATCCTACCGATCCTCGACTTCGGCGATGTCATCTACAAAATAGCTTCCAACACTCTACTCAGCAAACTGGATGCAGTTTATCACAGTGCCATCCGTTTTGTCAATAAAGCACCTTATACCACCCACCACTGCGACCTGTATGCTCTAGTCGGCTGGCCCTCTGACCCACTGGCTCCAGATCATCTACAAGTCCATGCTAGGTAAAGCTCCGCCTTATCTCAGTTCACTGGTCACGATGGCAACACCCACCCGTAGCACGCGCTCCAGCAGGTGTATCTCACTGATCATCCCTACAGCCAACACCTCATTTGGCCGCCT
The DNA here is from genome assembly GCF_023373465.1 of Oncorhynchus keta. Classification (NCBI taxonomy): domain Eukaryota; kingdom Metazoa; phylum Chordata; class Actinopteri; order Salmoniformes; family Salmonidae; genus Oncorhynchus; species Oncorhynchus keta. Next base: position 4,859,024 of record NC_068436.1, on the reverse strand, counting down.
TTCGTTCCAGTTCTCTGCTGCCTGTGACTGGGACGAATTGCAAAAATCGCTGAAGTTGGAGACTTATCTCCCTCACCAACTTCAAACATCTGCTATCTGAGCAGCTAACCGATCGCTGCAGCTGTACATAGTCTATCGGTAAATAGCCCACCCAATTTTACCTACCTCATCCCTATACTGTATTTATTTATTTACTTTTCTGCTCTTTTGCACACCAATATCTCTACCTGTACATGACCATCTGATTATTTAGCACTCCAGTGTTAATCTGCAAAATTGTAATTATTCGCCTACCTCATGCCTTTTGCACACAATGTATATAGACTCTCTTTTTTTCTACTGTGTTATTGACTTGTTAATTGTTTACTCCATGTGTAACTCTGTTGTCTGTTCACACTGCTATGCTTTATCTTGGCCAGGTCGCAGTTGCAAATGAGAACTTGTTCTCAACTAGCCTACCTGGTTAAATAAAGGTTAAATAAAAATATATTTCTATAGATGCACCCTCTACACTACCATCTTTGGTTTGGTCTCCACCCATCTCACTGAACTCTCTACCCTACCACAGTGCAGTGGATTCCATTCAATAAATAAGACGAGTGGTCCTATACCTGCACCTGCCCAGGGAACACACTGCACATCAACGGCAAACCTGAGTGTCATATGAACTCAGCAAAAAAGAAATGTCCCCTTTTCAGGACCCTGTCTTTCAAAGATAATTTGTTAAAAAAACATACCTTCACAGATCTTCATTGTAAATGGTTTAAACACTGTTTCCCATGCTTGTTTAATGAACCATAAACAATTAATGAACATGCACCTGTGGAATGGTCATTAAGACACTAACAGATTACAGACAGAAAGCAATTAAGGTCACAGTTATGAAAACTTTGGACACTAGAGGCTTTTCTACTGAAAAACACAAAGAAAGATGCCCAGGGTCCCTGCTCATTTGCGTGAACGTGCCTTAGGCATGATGCAAGGAGAAATGAGGACTGCAGATGTGGCCAGTGCAATAAATTGCAATGTCCGTACTGTGAGACGCCTAAGATAGCACTACAGGGTGACAGGACGGACAGCTGATGGTCCTCGCAGTGACGGACCACATGTAACAACACCTGCATAGGATCGGTACATTCGAACATGACACCTGTGGGACAGGTACAGGATGGCAACAACAACTGCCCGAGTTACACCAGGAACGCACAATTCCTCCATCAGTGCTCAGACTGTCCACAATGGGCTGAGAGGCCGGAATGAGGGCTTGTAGTTCAGTTATAAAGCAGGTCCTCACCAGACATCACCGGCAACGACGTTGCCTATGGGCACAAACCCACCGTCGCTGGACCAGACAGGACTGGCAAAAAGTGCTCTTCACTGAAGAGTCGCAGTTTTGTCTAACCGGTCGGATTCACGTTTATCGTCGAAGGAATGAGCTTTACACCGAGGCCTGTTCTCTGGAGCGGGATCGAGGTGGTCTGGGACGGTGTGTCTCAGCATCATCGGACTGAGCTTGTTGTCATTGCAGGCAATCTCTGTGTGTTACAGGGAAGACATCTTCCTCCCTCATGTGGTACCCTTCTGGCAGGCTCATCCTGACATGACCCTCTAGCATGACAATGCCACCAGCGATACTGCTCGCTCTGTGCGTGATTTCCTGCAAGACTGTCATGGCTAGTGAAGAGCCCGAATCTCTTGTCCTGGGACACATTATTCCATTTCTGTTAGTCACATGTCTGTGGAACTTGTTCAGTTTGTCTCCGTTGTTGAATCTTATTTTCATACAAATATTTACATGTTAAGTTTGCTGAAAATAAACGCAGTTGACAGTGAGTGGACGCTTCTTTTTTTGCTGAGTTTACTACCAACCAATATGTAACAATCCCTCTCACCTGAGAATGAATGCACCACGATGCCACGCAGCCTTTCTGCCCCTGCCTCCCATTTTAAAGATGTTAACCAGTCATAGGGCGCTTCAGTGCGTCTGAATTCTCTCTTTCCTCTGCCTAGGCTCCAGTGTGCCTTCCCCCTCACTCCCCTCCTCCTCCAATTTCAGACCGACGTTCAGTGATTTCGGCCCGCCGTCGATGGGCTTCGTTCAGGTAGGACTGAACAGCCTGATCCTCATCTCCAACTGCTTTAACTAGTGCCTATGCTATTTTAGAAAGGCATGTTAAATATCATGTGATGTTATTCAGGGTATTATATCAATAGGGTCCAGGTATCACTAACAACAAACACAAAGCAGATGGTCATTACTGGTCAATTTAATTGTGTGTTTATTTGCATTTCTGTCAATTCGTAATGGTAATTACCCCCGTATCTACTCGGTATAAAATGACTTTTATCTTGCTCAGGGTCAATTCAGAGTTCTAGTTGTTTTCGCTCTCTACCAGCATATGACCTTTGTATCGTATCCCCCCCCCCTTCTCTCTCTCGCTCTCTCACACAGCCAGTGAAAGTGTCTCAGGGCTCAACCTACAGCGAGCTGCTGTCAGTCATCGAGGAGATGAGTCGCGAGATCCGCCCCACCTACGCCGGGAGCAAGAGTGCCATGGAGAGGCTAAAGAGAGGTACTGCAGCCTGCCCCACTAAACACCTAGGCCACAAATATCCTCCCGAAGCTTGGAGCAAAGGTTGTGGTTGTATTGACATAGGGTGTTTATCAGTACTCCATAGAGGTTACTTTCCTTTTCCCTAACCACAGTGCACATACCCAGCAAGCAGACAGTAAGCACATTAATATTAACATAAGGCAGTGGATGAAAGCAATCAGCAGCATTGCATGGCAGCAGCAGCACACCTAAATCATTGAAATAAGCCAAATAGTATGTTCCAAGGCTTCCTGCATTCAATAAAACCAACAAGCTCAGTCATCAGTTTAAATCCACCAAGTTCAATTAGCAAAATAGCCAGTCCAATCTGACATTGTCCTTTTAAATCCAAAGATGCCCAAATTATGTTCAATTCATGAAACGTAAATGTTATGCACAAAATCAAAATGGGAAATTACATGGTAATGGAATTTACGCTGTGAATAGGATTCACTTTAACATGGATACCAAACAAAAACCATCGTTTTGTAAGGTTTGTTAAACTTTGAAATCAGTGTTTTTTGTTTGGCATACATTTTAAAGTGAAATATCGGAATCTCGTTGTAATTCCGTTAACGTGGAATTGCCCAAATGCAGGACACGTCAAAAATAATGAATTAACCACTACTTGGTGATGAAAGGTAGTCATAGTATTTGAGATGGAATGGGGATTTCTGGACTGACCAAGGCTTGTAATCCCAAGGAAAATGTTTATCTTATGAATAATTACTGAAGGAAATACTTTTCAATGAAACAAACATTTCACCTATGCTTCTCACCCGACGGCCATTTTGTTCTCTACTCACATGGTTATCTGGGCTCCTTGGGACGTCCCAACCCTAAACCCTAACCTTAACACATTTCAACTTCAATGAGGTGACAGTTAATACCAATACTTAGTCCATATGTGTTTACCTGGAAATACCTGCATTTCAATTCACATTCAGGTTAAATGTGGAAATCTCCACACATGAAGTAAAAGTTATAAATCCCAACTTGTGATGTTGTTGATCTGTCTTCTAGGTATCATTCACGCGAGGGCGCTGGTCAGGGAGTGTCTGGCAGAGACGGAGAGGAGCGCTCGCACATAACCCTTTGCAGAATCCCCGTCCCTCGTCTCTGTACAGGCCTTCCCTTGTAACCTTCCCTTGTTCCATTCCCTCTTCCATGTAGTCTCTCATCGCCTATGGGGTGTGTTCAGAGTGTATAACACATTTTGCAGTTGTAGGGACAGTTTGCTCTCAGAACATTCTGTAACTTATCGGTTTAATAGGCACCACAAGGACCTGGTAAATATTGTCTGATCCTGGTTGTCCAGTTCAGTGATGGTGATGTAAAATATTTCTGATGGATTATGGAAAACTACGCCATAATGAAATGTTTATCTGATGAGTTTGATTGTTTGACAATGCCTGCAATGGACATTTCCCAGTTGCTTTGAATGTTCAAAATCATAGTTTAAGAACACTTTTTAAAAGCCTCAGGATAAGATACTCCAACTTTCAAAACAAGTGTTTGGCTTAGACACAGCAGTCAACTAACTAGGTAGCGGTTTCTTTCTCGCACATTCACTCTTATTTGTAAACGATAAGCTAGTTAGTTGGCACATTCTTGTCAAACTGTCAAGTGTAGCTAGCGAGCAACAAGATATGCTAACTACGTTTTTAAAAACACTTGACGGCAAATCAATCCGATTTGACCATTCAGACAAGTCGCATGGCCAGGAATCAGATTTGTATCGGACTTCAAACCACCTTCGAAGGTGGCTTAAAATATCCTATTCCATGTACTATTTGACTGTTCAGACTGCAGGAAAAATAAGTTTTGAATCGGATATGCAAAAAAAAAAAATGTATGATGTGAACAAGGCTTGACAGCATCTTGAAATACCCAGTGCTCTGTTCCACATGCTACCACCCTACACAGTACACACATCAAATCAAACTTTGTCACATGCGCTGATTACAACAAGTGTAGACCTTACCGTGAAATGCTTACATTTTCTACTGTCATTTCTGCTCCATCCTCCTCCCAATGAACTATTACCTCACTACACACCTGAAATCAGTTTTGTTAGTATGGCAATTTTGTAAACCCAATTTTTGCAGTTCTGTACTTCAAAAATTGAATAAAATAAAGTTTTCCAATTAAAAAAAGAGTGTTTCATTTGTATGCAGTGCACCAGGAGGTTGGTGGCACCTTAATTGGGGAGGTAATGTCTGGAGTGAAATGCGTGGGATGGTAAACACATGATTAACATGTTTGATGCCATTTAGTTTGCTCTGTTCCAGCCATTATTATGACCCGTCCTCCCCTCAGCAGTCTCCTGTGATGTAGTGCCTGTAGAAAGTCTATACGCCCTTGAACTTTTCACATTTTGTTGACAGTGCCTCAGTTTCATGCATTTAAAATAAGGATTTCCCCCACATATCTACACCCCATATTCCACACATTTTAAGGAAGAATTGTGTGTTTCGAAGAATATAAATTGGATAAGTCGCCACCCCTGAGTTAACTTGGTGGAAGCACCTTTGGAAGCAATTACAGCTGTGAGTCAGTTGGGATAGGTCTCTACCAACTTTGCACACCTAAATTTGACAATGTCTGACCATTCTTTACAAAACTACAAGCTCTGTCAAGTTCTCTGGGGAGCGTTGGACAGAACTCTTAGTCATGCCACACGTTTTTGATTGGATTTAGGTCTGGGCTTTGACTGGGCCACTTAAGGACTTGACCTTTTTATTCTTCGGTCCCAGGTTTAGCTATCTGGCAGAGGGCAGCAGGTTTTCCTCAAGGACTTTTCTGTGCTTTTTTCTGTTCTGTCCCAATAAGTCCCTGACGATGAGAAACATCCCCATAACATGATGCTGCCACCACCACCGTGTTTGGTCTGCGACAAATGTAACACTGCATTTAGGCCTAAAAGTTACATTTTAGTCAGACCACATACTTCCAACCTGATTCAAGGTGGGCTTCTTTGAGTAATGGCTTCCTTCTTGCCACCCTACGATACATGACATTTGTGGGGTGCTTGGGATATTGTCACATGCACACTGACCAGTCTTGGCCATAAAAGCCTGCTGCTCTTTCACATCGGTCTCTAGGTAGCCTCGCTGATCAGTCTCTTATTTTTAACCTTTATTTAACTAGGCAAGTCAGTTAAGAACAAATTCTTATTTTCAATGACGGCCTAGTGGGTTAACTGTCTTGTTCAGGGGCAGAACAACAGATTTGTACCTTGTCAGCTCGGGGATTCAATCTTGCAACCTTTCGGTTACTAGTCCAATGCTCTAACCACTAGGCTATGCTGCCATCCAGATTGGAGGGCAGCCTGATCTAGGCAGGGTCTTGGTGGTGCCATACACCTTTCACTTATTAATAATCGTCTTGACCGTGCTCCAAGGGATATTCAAGAGGCCTTTCAAATCTTTTTATACCCATCCTCTGTTCTGTACCCAGAGTTCATTTGAAAGCTCACGATTGGGTGTTTGCTTTGCAATTCACCACACAGAGGGAGCCTACAGGAATGGCAAAATGTATCCTGAAATCATGTGAATCACTACAATTTAAACACAGGTGGAGGCCAATTAATTTGGTGTGTGAAGGTGATTTGGGATCGCTAGTACAAGGGACGTGGATACTTGTCCAACCAAGCTATCAGTTCACAATTTCTTTTGATTAAAAAAACAAACATTTTTGACTTGGAAACTTCCAAGTGGGGAAGGATGTGAAGATCAGTGGATAAAAAAAATTAGTTTTAATTCCAGGCTATAAAGCAACAAAAGGTGAACATTTAAAAAGGGGATGTAGACTTTCTATAGGGACTGTGTGTGTGTGTGGAGATCTTGATGAAGGGGGTGAGCGTGCTCACACGCAAGCATGGGGTCACGGGTGGGTACCACTACAAACACACGAGTAAGAGTTACACCTCTTTATTTGGCTTCTCAGTCATAACATAACAGCAAAAGACGGCTGCAAAAAGCACTCCTGGCTGTCCCGGCGTAGACATTATATAGAAGGCATGATAAGTAGCCTGGTTAAATCAGATTGAACACTGCTCACCAATGAAAACAATATTGAGTGTAGCATTTACTCTGCTTCAACCAGGCTAGGTAAGAACACCCATTTCATACAACTGACACTTGAGTCAAGTCAGATGCAATTTTCACAAATACAAGGGACAAATTAGTTAAATGCTGGTATGACGAGCTGTGTCATTCGTTTGATGTGCAAGCCTATGAAAATGGGCCCTACAGAAGAGCCTCTCGACCTTCTAGTTGATGCTTGCCAGTGAGACATCGCCCCGGTTTCATTACCATCTCTAACCCTTCAGTGACTATTGGAGGCCTGGAAGGAGTAGTCTAAAATCAAGCCTCCGCTTTCACCTATCTATATTGCCTTCGTCTATAGTATACAGTCGTTTCAGTTCGTTGAACACAGGAATGAGCTAGGGGCCAAAATGATGGCCACTATCCCAACTACACTCACTGATGCCAATGACTTGGGCAAATCATTAGCTCTGTTCGACTGACCAAAAGGCAAGTGGCGTTGGGGGTGATGGTTGAGTTGAGGGCAAAACAGTCCATTACAAAATGTCCTAGCTTAAAATATACAGGACTCCAAAGACAGATTAGCAAATGAAATGTAATACAGTAATAATAACATAACAATAATAGATACAAGTGAAGATAAGGAGTAAATAACTTGGATAGTCATATATAGAACATTAATAAGGGTAAATGAGAAAGGGGTGAACACGAGGGATATGGTGGAGACTGCTCTAGTGTCCATACATATCATATATCTTATGATTGTCTCCGAAGTTGATGTCCCAGTCATACTGCCAGAAGTGGAGGATCTCCTGCGTATTCCTGCGTGTGATGTAAATGGCTGTTTGCAGTAGGGGGAAAGCTGAACATTGAAAGTCTGTTGGTGTGGAGGTTACATTTGTGTGTGGGTGTGTAATGTCATTCTACGAATGATAAGTGAATCTAGATGGAGAATATGTGCCATTGCGAGTGGCGTGTGGGTTTTGTGAGGGCATCCCGAAAGTGATGTTTCATGGGGGAACTGAATATGGCTTTGATGTGTGGATAAAACTAAACGCGTCAGCAATGTGTCCACAAATGCTCCTCCTCTCTTCTTTATAACAAAAATAAACATCTTCTTAATTCAACCCTAAAAGAGGGCATAACCGTTTTAGACATTCAAAAAGTACAACATTACAGAATTAGTAATTCAACACTAATAAGGGATGAAATAGTGCCAATTTAAAAATACATCAATTAGTGTAAAGACAGATGGATTGTTAATTTCACTAGTAAAAGAAAGGGTAGATATTTTCCTCACACCGGGTAATCTGATTCTAGATCTGGGAAAAGCACTCAAATAGCATTCATGTATGACTGCTGATATAGATTAGTTTGGCCTTTTAGATTATAATCAATATAGATTATATGGACGGGGGGAGGGCCTGATCCTACGTAAGCACTCCTACTCTAAGATGCTGTTTTAATATGGGCCCAGATTCTAAGAGAAACTTCTAGAAGGTACTCGGCTACTCACCGTGGTAGCGGTGGCCGGGGCGTTGCTGTCGTAGCTGAACAGACTCTTGTAGCGGCCCTTCTCCTCCTTCTCCTTGGAGCGGATCCTCTCCTCCATGGCCCTCAGCTCCTTAGCCACCGAGGGCCCCAGCGATGGGTCCAGCTCCACCACCTTGGCAAAGTCGGCCCGCGCCTCCGTCTCGTTCCACACAGCCGCGTGGGCCTTGGCCCGCTTGAAGTAGGCCTTCACGTTGTCTGTGGGGGTGGGAGGCAAGAGTGTGTCAATGGGAAAGAGACTGGTGTGTTCAAATGTTAAGTTTACACACATTTAAGTTGAGCAGCTGGTAGTAAGCAATAACAGATCAAAATTACTTGTCATTCACTAGCAACAAGCCTGCTGTAGACCGATAAAACAGAACAGCAAAAGTAACCATTTTTTTTTTTTAAAGGGATTGCCTTAAGTAATGACAGTGCGGCAACAAATTACACATTCGCTTTCAGAGCATAGCTTATTGTTATGTGAATTCAGCATATTCACTTGATCCTAAGGCAGGGCTACACCTGAATGTATTCATAAGTTTGTGACTCACCCTCGTATTTGGAGAGGATGGAGGAGCAGTGGTCCAGCACCTCGTAGTACTGACCCTGGATCAGCTGACACTGGCAATAGTTCAGCATCAGGGGCGTGATCATGAGGTCCAGCTTGATCCACCCCTCATCGCCTGGACGCTCCTGATTGGAGGAGGGGCCAAGGATTGGGAGGAGTTAGAAGACTAGCCACTTATTTAGTGGGGTTAAGACGTTCTACAGACAGGGAATGCATAGATCTGCTTGTCATATCAAATGAGAATGGCTAGTTATCTCAACTAAATGAAAAGCATTTGTCTGAAGTGCTCTAAATGTTACCCTATTAAATAAAAATACCTCCAAAAAGCATGGGGACCAGGTTTGAAGTCAGAAAGGTTTACCTTCATCTGCAGGTTCTTCAGACAGGCGATGGCGTTGTGGTACTTCTCAGCCGCTTCCTTCACGTCACCCTTCTTGTACAGGGCGTTACCCTCCACGTGGATCTGAGGCACCACCTCCAGCTTCTCGTCGTCCGTCATCGCCCAGATGTCCAGTCTGAACGAGCCGGGCGTCAAAACCTGGGAGAGAGGTGTCAGTCATATTATTCAGTAAACATGTATTTATGCAGTGAACTGACAGAGGCATGAGTGCTACTTGGGTGATAAAAGGGTTAGAAAACATTTTGATGTTGTGCTTTTAACAAAAACTGTTGTCACAAAATGCTTTTACAGTAACCAGGCTTCGAGCCCCAAAGAGCAAGTAGTAGCACAGTGGCAAAGGAAAAACTCTCAAGGACATAAACGTTGAAAGGAAGGGTGCCATCCTCCTCGATGTCGTGGTCGAAGGTCAGAGTTCATTTAACCATCTAGGTGAGACAGATGTCCATTTACTTAATGCTCCGAGCAAGGAAGATGCTTTGCTCTAAGAAATACGCAGTAGCACCGTGGCAAGGAAAATTCCCTGGATGGAAATATAGAAACCTTGAGAGGAACCAGACTCAGCACATGGAGACGAAATAAGCCCCCCCCTCACCTCCATGAGCTCCAGGGTGAAGACCAGGGGCTGAGGGTTGGCCTGGAGCTTGTCGAGGTCACAGTGGCCCAGGGAGTGGTGTGAGTGGATCTGAGCAATGCCACAGCAGTGTCTCTGGCCCTCCAGGGGGTCCTTCCCTGCACTGATGTTCCTCAGGGACTGGGACACCAGCGGGTACAGGGCTGTATGCTGCAGGGAGAGAAAGAGAAGGAACGAGGATGGTTACATTACATTCACTGGGACAAATTGAGGGACTGGTGGTTATGAAAGTACAATTAAGGCAGTTCTCTAAAACAATTAACAAAACATATTGACAAACCCTGTCAAATTCCATAACGGTAAATGTTTTTGCCACACATTGTATGTGTCTGTAATCCATCCAAGTCAACCATATTAAGATGAGCGACCCACCTTCACGTCACATGTGAAATCTGCCACCTCTCCCTCCCTCATGGTGGCAATGACTCGCTCCCACACGGCCAGCTTGAACTTCTTCCCCAAGATGAGTTCCATGGGCTTGCTCCGGCCCCCCATGGTCCTGGAGTCATCCAGCACTGTGCCATCGCACAAGCTGGAACGGTAGTGAAATATCACCTGTTAGAAAATTGAGGGGATAGAATGGAGAACGGGTATTACACAAGTGGATAAATCATGTAATATACTGAACAGAAATGCAATATGTAAAGTGTCCCATGTTTCATGAGCTGAAATAAAAGATCCCAGAAATTGTCCATATACACAAAAAGTGTTTTTCTCTAAAAAGTTAAGTACAAATGTGTTTACATCCCTGTTAGTGAGCATTTCTCCTTTGTCAAGATAATCCATCCCCCTGAGAGGTGTGGCATATCAAGAAGCTGATTAAACAGCATGATCATTATACAGGTGCACCTTGTGCTGGGGACAATACAAGGACGCAGAAATGTGCAGTTTTGTCACACAACACACTGCCAAAGATGTCAAGTTCTGATTGAGCATGATATTGGCATTCTGACTGCAGGAATATCCTCCGGAGCTGTTGCCAGAGAGTTGAATGTTAATTTCTCTACCGTAAGCCTCCAACGTTGTTTTAGAGAATTTGGCAGTACGTCCAACCGGCCTCAACTGCAGACCACGTGTAACCACGCCAACCAAGGACCTCCACATCTGGGTTCTTCACCTTGCGGGATTGTCCGAGACCAGCCATCCGGACAGCTGATGAAACTGTGGGTTTGCACAACCGATTAATTTCTGCACAAATGTCAGAAACCGTCTCAGGGAAGTGGTCCTACGTGCTTGTGGTCCTCACCAAGGTCTTGACCGGACTGCAGTTCGGCTTCGGAACTGACTTCAGTGGGCAAATGCTCACCTTCGATGTCCACTGGCACGCTGGAGAAGCGAGCTCTTCGCGGCTGAATCCCAGTTTCAACTGTACTGGGCAGATGGCAGACAGTGTGTATGCCGTCGTGTGGGCAAGCGGTTTGCTGATGTCAACGATGTGAACACAGGGGCCCATAGTGGTGGTGGGGTTATGGTATGGGGCAGGCATAAGCTATAGACATTGAATACAATTGCATTTTATTGATAGCAATTTGAATACACAGAGATACAGTGACAAGATCCTGATGCCCATTGTCGTGCCATTCATCCACCGCCATCACCTCATGTATCAGCATGATAATGTACAGGCCATGTACCAAGGATCTGTACACAATTCCTGGAAGTTGAAAATCAAATCAAACTTTATTTGTCACCTGCGCCGAATACAACAGATGCAAATAGTCCGGGTGGCCATTTGATTAATTGTTCAGCAGTCTTATGGCTTGGGGGTAGAAGCTGTTAAGAAGCCTCTTGGTCCTGCACGCTTGCCATGCGGTAGCAAAGAGAACAGTGTATGACTTGGGTGACTGGAGTCTGACAATTTTTGGGGCTTTTCTCTGACACGCCTAGTATATAGGTCCTGGATGGTAGGAAGCGTGGTCCCAGTGATGTACTGGGCCGTACGCACTACCCTCTGTAGTGCCTTTACAGTCAGATGCCGAGCAGTTGCCATACCAGGCAGTGATGCAACCGGTCAGGATGCTCTCGATGGTGCAGCTGTAAAAATTGAGGATCTGGGGACCCATGCCAAATCTTTTCAGTCTCCTGAGGAAAAGGTGTTGTCGTGCCCTCTTCACGACTGTCTTGGTGTGTTTGGACCATGATAGTTTGTTGGTGATGTGGACACGAAGGAATTTGAAACTCATGACCCGCTCCACTACAGCCTCGTCGATGTTAACGGGGGCCTGTTCGGCCTGCCTTTTCCCGTAGTCCAGGATGTCCCAGTTCTTCCATGGCCTGCATACTCACCAGACATTTCACTCATTGAGCATGTTTTGGATGCTCTGGATTGATGTGTACGACAGCGTTTTCCAGTTCCCACCAATATCCAGCAACTTCGCACTGCCATTGAAGAGTGGGTCAACACTCCACAGGCCACAATCAACAGCCTATATGCAAAGGAGATGTGTCGTGCTGCATGAGGCAAATGGTGGTCACACCAAATACTAAATGGTTTAAAAAATTTAAAAAAGTAATGTTATCAGTGCCCAACATACGCAAATCTATATTCCCAGTCATGTGAAATCCATAGATTCAGGCCAAATTCATGCATTTCAATTGACTGGATTTCCTTATATGAACATGACATTTTTTGTTCAGTGTACATGACATGCATTGTATTGATGAAACAGGGTTTTTTCTGTTTTGTAACAGTAAAATGTGTAGTCTCTACATAATCACTTCCCAGCAGGCCGAACATTATTATATACAAACGTTGGACAATAAATGCTGATAAGAGTGAGCTGGTGAAAGGTTTATAATGCATGTCTTTCACAGATTAAAAAACTCCACATAAAAAGAAATTCGCGATTTTATCAACAGGAAAAGAGGCAGAAATTCACACTGATTATCCAACAATACTGTCGATCATGCCGAATATCCAATTAAAACGTATAACTAATGTTTACCGACCAATAAGAGACGAACATCAATGAAAATGTGTCCATCCTGTAAAAGCCCCGCCCTCTTACAGTTTCACCAAGACAATTATCGTTTTTGCTCCAACAATTACTTGTTAGCTGATCATTTCTGTAAATAACAAACTATAACTCTGTCTACCAGAATTAACTAATATAAGGTAATGTATGCGTCACCTCTGAACATGTAAAACCTCGATAATTACGCTCCATGCTAACGTTAGCAGCTAGCTAATAATGCTAACCAATTTAGCCAGCCATATGCATACAAAGCTACTCTTTGAAGGTGGATTAAATGCAGTATTTTATAACTCACCTTGGTCCCATCAGGAAAAGTTGACAGATCTCCTTTGCCAGGACTGATCACTTTCTTCTGAATGCCTTCTGCGAGTAGCTTGGTAGCCAGTTCCTCCATCCTTGTTTCCCCGAGTGTCAAAAAGCAGCCGATTGCCTATCTTCGGGAGCTCGAGAGAAACCAACACATACATTGACGTACATTGACGTCACTGCTGACGGCTAGGGACTTCAAGCAGTTTTGTGATTAGATTACCTTCTACCAGTTGAATGTGATTGTCCATGGATTATTTTTCACCACTCTTCTCCAACATTGATGTTGTTAAATTTTTCCTACATACCAACATAATGCTTTTCAAAAGCTTATTGTAGCCAAAAATCTGATTATTGGATACTCTTGCACTCAGTCAGAATTGATGAGCTACACACAAGCGCAAATACTTATCCCATTCATTAAAATCTGGGATATGCGGCCCCACCAAATACATCAGAAAAAGACCTAATACTTGATCGATAAGTTTGGCACCAAGAGCATAACAGCCATCCTAAAATGCCCATACTATTCGCATTGCATTACTGCAACACCAGCGCTACTAACAAACACTGACTCATGGAGACCTTCTAAAAGTAATATACAAAAAACGTTTATTGTAGTTTCACAGTCATTATTTACTCATGAGACATGACAAACTGGGAAAATCAGACTCCTTTCTCTTCCATACAGGATGTGCAGGAAGCTTATTGAGGCACAAAGTAGTGGTTGAGTCCGTAGTAGTGGTCAGTATAAAGACAGGGTAAAAAGGTTTTACAAAATAAGAAAAGACATCCATGGAACAATATCTTTCTGTTACATAATTGAAAAAAGTATGATTCTGGAAATTGGACAAAAAAAAAAAAGGTGTAGTGCAATAGGTCATTTTTCAAAATAGGGCAAGTAGAAGAACTTGAAGCCTCTTCTTCCCCGAACCGCACAGCTGATGTAAATCACATGGTACACTGAGGGAGGAGAGAAAACAATAACCACACTGTTTTAATAATTTCTGTCGTAAATATATGAAGGTATGCAGTCATTGTAAAATAATAATGTGTTCTTAACTGACTTGCCTAGTTAAATAAAGGTCAAATGAAAATAGTAATGCACATGTTGCCTGTACGTTATTTAATCTGCAGATTACTTGTATCAACATACAGTGACAAGTATGTGACAGTGGGGACTCATACAGACCATTACACGAATGTTTAAGTTAACATTCCTCCCAAATGCACTGTCCAGACATTATGATTAAAAACACAGGAGAAAAGCATGCAAGACATGTGAAACATAAAATACATTGGACAACACAACCAAGTCAAGGTAAAGTAGCTATATTACCCCCAGGAATGAAGAGAAGAAATCCAGGGACGAAGAAAATGGCACTTGAGACCCCTGTGGAAAAGGTCAAAGATCAAGTTGTCAAAGCCCACAGTAAAAGACAACCAACCAAGAACAGACATCTTCACTGATTTGTGAAAACACACCCCACATTAACTGAGTCTCTTACCTGCATCCGGATTCAATTGTATTACGACACCAGTGAAAATGAGAGCTGAGAGAAAGAAAACATGGAAATTGAATGAAAAGGCAATATCTCATGATAACTAACAGATATGAGAAGGAATTAATCTGAGAAAAAATTTGGAGCATGAATACATTACAATGGCTGACAATCGGTGGTAAAAAAAAAACAAGACATATCTATAAAATATAAAGCGCCGTACACAAACTAAATGTTTGACTGCAGTGTTCCCCAACCCATTCCTGGGCTCCGCACAATTTTTTTTTGTAGCCTAGTAATAACACACACAATTCAACGTATCAGCAAACCTTTGGTTAGTTGAATCAATTGTGTTACTGCTGGGCTGATACAAAAGTGTGCACAACTTGCGCATTCCCCCAGGAATGGATTGGTGAAAAACACTGCTGCAGGAGAATCGTGGGAGGTGTCATTTTATTCAGCAGAGGTGGTGTGACTTACCGACTCCAGTGACGAGGAGAAGGAATGAAGCGAGGACCACTCTTCTGTTCTTCTTCACCAGAGGATGAGACGTCCATCTGAGGAAAAAGTCAGGGTTTTTGTTAGTCGTTGTAGGTGATTGATGGTGTGTGAGTACATCCTTGATCTTATGCATGATTGTGGGCATGGTTCAGTGTAAATGCCTTCTTGTGAATTACTGTTTGTGTGCGTAGTTAAATACCCGCAGCACTGTGCAGAGAGCTGGGTGACAGAACTCAAGGTGCTGAACGACCACTGGGAGCTGCAGTAAGACAGAGTAGCAGGATCACTGAGGGGGGAAAAAAATGGAATGTTGTACATCTTTATTGATAACATAGAAAACAAGGAACACACATTAACATTTGAGTATGCCATTCGCATCTAGGTAATACCAGATGCAATCACAACACGCCAATGAAGACACACCTGATTTTGAATAAGTTATTGAAAGAGGAATTGCCATTGCTGCCTAAGACTTCTTCATTTTCCAGATTCTGTGCGAGCAGAGAGAGTAAAATGTTAGGTCACCACCACACATTACACCCTGGTATCACTTTGTGTGTGTATGATGGGGCATCACCTGGTACTTCAGACTGCTGCTGTGGTCGGGGGAGCCGACCACAGCAGAGGCCGGGTGAGTCTGGGGTTTGGCAAAGGACAGGGTACCGAACGTCATCTCTCCCCCCTCTCTGTCTTTCTCTCGGCCCTTCCATCCTTCTTTTTCTCCATCGGACACCCCTTCGTCCTCTCCCTCCAGCACAAACGCGTCATCGATACTGAACTGCGTTGCCATAGCTGGCGGTTGCCAGTACTCACACCTTGCTGCTGCTTTGGTTGATATACACTGTGGGTTGAGGGGGAAATTCAGCAAACAATCAATGTACAAAAGCAGATTTTCTACCCAAGGGCAATATATGTGGACGTCAACATAGGGCTCTGATCGAGGCTAGACTAAAGTTATGGGTTAAGTGGATTCGTCTTGTGTTACCTGTTCGACATGTGTGAAATAGACATCATACAGACTTTGGATTAATGATTAGCCACATTGAAGTTTAGGCTGCATGTCGTTTTCAACATAGAAAATTCTGCGATTTTTATTCGATATTTTTTCCATTCGTATTTGTAACGTTCATCTGAACTAAACAGATCTTGCGTAAATCTTTGATAAACCAAATTGTTTACAACTCCATTCACTGTACCCTCCAACCCTGCGATTTGCAAACACGTTTTTCGTAGATAAGGACATTAAGCGGCATACGTTACTAGTAACGTTATCCGTTTGAAAAACGTTATAAGTGGTAGAAATAACATAAACCAAAAACGTTGCTGACTAATAATCACAAATGCGTTTGTCGTTAATGTACATTATCTGAAGCTCTGATATACATTATTGGAAACATTTAAAAGCCACTTTTAATAGCTACTTTAGCACTGTTGCTTTGTCTACATTGTTTGGTTGCACTGCTCCGCTAACGGCTAGCAAAAACTTACTCTTTTTCAGGCGATTTAACTTTGACTTTCCGTTTTCAAATAATTACATTATTTACTGTAAACTTTTGTTTGCAATATGTCACACAATCACAACATACGGACAGCAAAAACTTCCCAAAACTTTAAGCTTCGTATTTGCATCCGGTTCCGGATTGAACATGACTGAGTGAAAAGTATTGGGATTCTAATACGCCCAAAATGAAAAGACTCTACTAATCGATCACTGGCTTGCAATGTCGATATATCATGAATTTGGGGTAAAAAAAAGTATTATCCACAAAATAACACATGAATGTGTATTTTCATACGTTCATGTTATGTTTATAGCATAACAACAAGCGTCACACGGAAATGTTAGATTGATGCATATTTGTAAAAAAATAAAATAAATAACTTTATCAATGCTAGTCAAGATAAATATACATAACTATACAAAAAAATACGAAGATAAACTTTAAATCATAAACAGTAATAATACTGGAAAAATATACTGACCAAAAAAATAGATGCAACATGGAACAATTTCACATATTTTACAGAGTTACAGTTCACATAAGGAAATCAGTAAATTTACATTCATTTTGACCTAGTCTATGGATTTCACATGACTGGGAATACAGATATGAATCTGATGGTCATAGATACCTTCAAAAAAGGTAGGGGCGTGGATCAGTATTTGGTGTGACAACCACTTGCCTCATGCATCTCCTTTGCATAGAGTTGATCAGGCTGTTGATTGTGGCCTGTGGAATGTTGTCCCACTCCTCTTCAATGTCTGTGCGAAGTTGCTGGATGTTGGCGGGAATACACTGTCGTACGTGTCGGTCCAGAGCATCCCAAACATGCTCAATGGGTGACATGTCTGTTGAATATGCAGGCCATGGAAGAACTAGTAAGTTACTCTAGAAATGAAATTTTCAGCTTTAAGGAATGCTGTACAGATCCTTGCTATGTGGGGCCGTGCATTATCATGCTGACACATGAGGCGATGGCGGTGGATGAACGACAATGGGCTGGGATGGATCTCGTCACGGTATCTCTGTGCATTAAAGTTATCATTGATAAAATGCAGTTGTATTCGATGTCCGTAGCTTATGTCTGCCCATACCATAACGCCCACCACCACGGGGCACTCTGTTCACAATGTTCACATCAGAAAGCCGCTCACCCACATGACGCCACATACAGTTGAAGTCAGAAGTTTACATACACCTTGTCCAAATACAAGGCTACGGGGCACTATTTTCACATCAAGATGAAAAGTGTGCCCAAAGTAAACTGCCTCCTACTCAGGCCCAGAAGCTAAGATATGCATATAATTGGTAAATTTGGATAAAAAACACTCTAAAGGGATCACTAAAAAGTTAAAACTCAGTTTTTTACAATTCCTGACATTTAATCCCAGTAAAAAAAATCCCTGTTTAAGGTCAGTTAGGTTCACCACTTTATTTTAATAATGTGAAATGTCAGAATAAAAGTAGAGATAATGATTTATTTCAGCTTTTGTTTCTTTCGTCACATTCCCAGTGGGTCAGAAGTTTACATACACTCAATTAGTATTTGGTAGGATTGCTTTTAAATCGTTTAACTTGAGTCAAACGTTTTGGATTGCCTTCCACAAGCTTCCCACAATACGTTGGGTGTATTTTGGCTCAGTCCTCCTGACAGAGCACATGCTTTTTAAGTTCTGAACACAAATTGTCTACAGGATTTGCGGTCAGGGCTTTGTGATGGCCACTCCGATACCTTGGCTTTGTTGTCCTTAAGCCATTTTGCCACAACTTTGGAAGTATGCTTGGGGTCATTGTCCATTTGGAAGACCCATTTGCGATCAAGCATTAACTTCCTGACTGATGTCTTGAGATGTTGCTTCAATATATCCACATAATTGTCGTGCCTCATGATGCCATATTTTGTGAAGTGCACCAGTCCCGCCTGCAGCAAAGCACCCTCAAAACATGATGCTGCCACCCCCGTGCTTCACTGTTGGGATGGTGTTCTTTGGCTTGCACGTGTTTTTCCTCCAAACATAACGATGGCCATTATAGCCAAACAGTTCTATTTTTGTTTCATCAGACCAGAGGACATTTCTCTAAAAAGTATGATCTTTGTCCCCATGTGCAGTTGCAAAGCATAATCTGTCGTTTTTTTACAGCAGTTTTGGAGCAGTGGCTCTTCCTTGCTGAGTGGCCTTTCAGGTTGTGTCGATATAGGTCTCGTTTTACTGTGGATATAGATACTTTGTGCCTGTTTCGTCCAGAATCTTCACAAGGTCCTTTGCTGTTTTTCTGGGATTGAATTGCACTTTTCTCACAAAAGCACATTAATCTCTAGGAGACAGAACGCCTCTCGTTCCAGAGTGGTATGACGGCTGCGTGGTCCCATGGTGTTTATACTTGTGAACTATTGTTTGTACAGATGAACGTGGTACCTTCAGGTGTTTGGAAATAGCTCCCAAGGATGAACCAGACTTGAGGAGGTCTGCAATATTTTGTCTTAAGTCTTGGCTCATTTTTGTTTGATTTTCCAATGATGTCAAGCAAAGAGGCACTTAGTTTGAAGGTAGGCCTAGAAATACATCCACAGGTACACCTCCAATTGACTCATATGTTGTCAATTAGCCAGAAGCTTCTAAAGCCATGACGTCATTTTCTGGACTTTTCCAAGCTGTTTAAAGGCTTAGTCAACTTAGTGTATGTAAACTCCTGACCCACTTGAATTGTGATACAGTGAATTATAACTGACATAATATGTCAGTAATCAATTGTTGGAAAAATTACTTGTGTCATTCACAAAGTAGATGTCCTAACCGACTTGCCAAAACTTTAGTTTGTTAACAAGAAATTTGTGGAGTGGTTGAAAAACACGTTTTAATGACTCCAACCTAAGTGTTTGTAAACTTCTGACTTCAACTGTACATGGTCTGCGGTTGAGGCCGGTTGGATGTACTGCCAAAATCTTTTAAATAATATTGGAGGTGGCTTATGAAAGAGAAATGCAAATAAAACTATGGCAACAGCTCTGGTGGACATCAATACTTGACATCTGTGGCATTGTGTTGTGTGACAAAACTGCACATTTTAGAGTGTCCTTTTATTATCCCCAGCACAAGGTGCACCTGTGTAAAGATCATGCTGTTTAATCAGCTTCTTGATATGCCACATCTGTCAGGTGGATGGATTATCTTGGCAAAGGAGAAATGTTCACTGAGAGGGATGTAAACAAATTTCTACAAAACATTGAAGAGAAATAAGCCTCTGCATATGGAACATTTCATTTTCTTTTATTTCAGCTCGTGAAACTTGCGTTTAGATTTTTGTTCAGTGTATATGGGAGCTTTTGCCAAATAACCATGTGATTTTCGGTACATCAACCCGTACAAAGTGCAAACACACAAGACCACTAATCAAACAATAAACAGATAAGTCATTCATTTTGGAGTGAGCAGGGAGGGGAAGAACACGCACATGCTGAATACAAGCAGTAGATGAACCCACGCATTAGGACGTGAACCCTTTTTTCCCCCAGTAGAGAAAATATATCGTCCTCCTTAGCCTATTTCTGATGCTGTAATATTTGCAAGTGACCTGCAGTGTGAGTACACTTTTTTTAGATGCCTTTCTAAAGATCTACCGATGACTCAATCATGATAGGCCTACTGTTATAAGGATGTCATGGCTAGTTACTCTAGAAATAATATTTCTGATATTGTTCGTCTATGTTGTTATAACTGCAAATGCTATGTCTAATACTTTGCTTGTTGCACTGAGAAATAAGGCATAGGGGTGAATGGCCCACCGGATTAGGAAAGAATGTGTGAATATGTGCCAAACGAAGCTTACTTTTGTGTTCTATTGATTTTTTTCCATTTCCACTGCCCCTTTGCCCGCAATGTCCCGCCATCCCTTCCTACCTCTTTTCTCCCCCTCTATCTTTCTTCATCTTCCCTAGATGAAGATTTCAGTCCTGTCGCGCGTCTCCCTCCTGCTCGTCTTTGAGGTAAACACAAAGAGCCATTTTCCTGGAGAATGGTTAAACACACTCTTGGTCTGAAAAGCATGAGAATAGAGAAGCATAGAGAATCTCTGTTGAAAATGCTTTTTACTCCCGGGTTACAAAGAGTAGGATTTCTGTTTTACATCATAATGCATATGCTATGATAATATGGACAGGGCAGACCTGTCGCTAGATCAGCAGTTCTACTCTAAGACACTTTTTGAATTCGGGCCCAGGAGTGTAGGCGTAAATCTGGTTCTGGAAAAACTGGCTCATTTTGAATTGTAATATTAATCCCTATTTTTGTAGGACAAATGCTAATGTAACACAGACACCTCATGTACCTTACAGCCTCCACGTTCTTGTTTGGTTGTACATCTGTCTCTCGTTCCAGCTTTTCTCTTCCTCCGTTGGGGTCCTGCATGGTGTACCTGGCTCCACCCTGGTCATCCCATGTCTCCCTGGCCAAAAACAACAAAGCTTTGCTGGGGCTAAGATCACCTGGAAATACAATGACTCCCTGGTTCCAGACTACCCAGAATCCTCAGAGCAACTCAAGCTCTCCCCAGATGGCTTCTTTCTGGAAATCTCTCCTGTCAGTGTAGCCAACGAGGGGGAATATGAATGTGTGATCAAGCAGAATGATATGGAGTGGCAAAAAGTGCACATAATCCAGGTTGATGGTGAGGACCCATCTTGCCACCTATTTTCATCACAACTGCCTGTGACGTGATGTAGGCCTTTCTTGAAATAAACACTCGGCTTGTGGTTTTTACACCCAACTTTATTGAAAAAACAATCATGTTACAAGTTAAACTCAATCACCGGTTCACTTTGCATTATTTGTGTAAAGTGTGCATACATTTTTATACTTAGGAATGAGTCTTTGAGTCCATGTTGAGGAGAGAAACAGGACGACAACTTGAGCAGAGGGTTTAGATCACAATGAGTGAGGCATTTAGTCGATTTAAACATACAACCCCAGAATTTCACTCTATTCAAAGATTGCAATTGTTAAAAACTGGTGAAATATGGGGCAATCGTTTTTGTTGCAGTTGAGCAAACTTTTCAGGTCAGCAAACATTGCATTAATTTCGAGGTTGGCTCCAGAAATCAACTCCACTGTTGTGCTGTCTTTCATCTTGGTGTCTATCCCTCCAGTGTCCAGCAGCTACATTCTCAAGGTAAATGAAGGGTCCACTGTGAATTTACCTTGTGAACGCCCACCATCCAGCAATGACCAGGTCCATTGGTACAGATATGATAAAGTGATGATGAACTGCACACGGAAGCAGTTGAATCCTGCAGACACTGGAGAAATGGAGGATGGTGACAGACTAGAATGGCTTTTTGGCCCCTTTGAAAAAGATGTGACAATAACACTTTATGCGGTCAAAATGGAGGATGCCGGCATGTACTACTGTGAGACAGCTGAGGAGTGCAGAGACCGCAGCAACTTGAATACAATTGAGCTAATTGTGGAAGGTAAGTTTAGCTAACCTTCTATTACGCGCTCAAACTTTTTCCTATATATATATATATATATATATATATATACACACACACACACACGTTTGTTAAATTGGTGTAATTCACAAATGTAACATCAATTGGTTACGGATAGCCATAAATTATAATATTAGTTTGACATTTCTTTTAGCCGTGCCCACCGTTCTTCCTTACTCCTGCGTTGGGTTCATGACCCCCTGGGAATCGTGTCAAGACGAGACCAGCAGGTCGTGGGAGGCCATGCTAAAAGAATCCCTCAATGAGTTCTCCATGAAGCTTTATGCTCATCTCAGCCAATCGCAGCCCATGAAAAACCTGCTCTTCTCTCCAATCAGTATCAGCGGGGTGTTAACCCACCTGTTACTAGGTAAGAAAGAGAGGGTGGGGTTTCTTTAAAAGGGAACATGGGGAGGGGTTGTCCAAGTGCACTCATACTCTAGACCTCAGTTTTTTATTTTTAAATAAAGCAACATTCTTGATATAAACTCTTATTGTGTGAATAATAGACTCATATGGAGCCAAGTAAAATACATACTGTATCATTCTCTCTCTCTCTCTCTCTCTCTCTCTCTCTCTCTCTCTCTCTCTCTCTCTCTCTCTCTCTCTCTCTCTCTCTCTCTCTCTCTCTCTCTCTCTTAGGTGCTCGTGGCAAGACAAGGAGAGACATGGAGACAGCTCTCTGTCTGTCTCACGACTTCTTCTGCGTTCATTCCGAGATGAAGAAACTGAAGCTGAAACTTCAGGACACACTGAAGATGGCCTCTCAGATCTATTACAACCCCAGTACTACCAGAGCACAATTAGTACTCATGATAATTATAACTTATTCTCCAGCTATAACTTTGAATTCTCATCGTACATTGTCAATTTAACCATGAGTCGCCGACACCCCTTAACTCACTCTCCCACATTCCCTCTCTCTCCCACCTCAGACATGAAGTTGAGTGAGTCCTTTACCAACCAATCCATGCAGTTCTACGGTGCGGATCCAGTCAAATTGACCAATAGTAGTGAGGTAAACGTGGAAATGATCAACAGTTGGGTGGCGAAGCAGACAAATAATAAAATAAAAGAGCTGGTCAACTCTGTTCCTGCCCACACCGAACTGGTACTCCTCAATGCTGTGTATTTCAATGGTCAGTATTGTGTGTGTGTGTGTGTGTGTGTGTGTGTGTGTGTGTGTGTGTGTGTGTGTGTGTGTGTGTGGTGTGTGTGATCAAAGTAAGCTCCTGGTAAGCACCGATGCTCTATCTATCTGATAGACTTCATCCTATCTTAGCGGATATGGAGTTTGTGGATTGAAAACATATATGTTTTAGGTCAATGGAAGATGAAATTTGATGCAAAATCCAAGAAGTCTCCATTTGTGAAACTGAATGGTGATACTGTGAAGGTGCCTGTCCTCTACAGTGCCAAATACACATTGGCTATGCAATATGTCCCAGCACTGATGGCACAGGTAACCATTTTGATTACACACACCCACACCTACATGCATAGATACACTATAGGCAGTCACACACACAATCTACATAACGTTCTGACCTTGTCGTCACCCATAGGTGGCGATGTTCCCTCTCTCTGGTGAAAGTAGCCTGTTCATCCTGCTCCCGCCCACTGCCAAGCTCTCTGACCTGCAATTGGTGGAGGGGAAGATGACGGACAGGGCAGTGAGCCAGATGGTGGAGCAGATGAATCAGGTGTCTCCCCAGGCCACCGAGGTCACTCTGCCCAAAATCAAACTGGACGTCCGGACCGAGATGAACACCCTGCTAAGGAAAATAGGTCTGTCTGTATGGATGTCATGTCTGTGTCTATCTGTGTCTTTTAGCTTACCTGCTGTCTGACTGCAACACTTTTGCTCCTTTTTGTTGTATCCACCTGATTCAATTCATCACCAAGCCCTTGATTGGTCGAACTAGGTGTTTGTGCTTGGCTACAACAAACATGTGCACGACCAGATGCAGGAATGGATTTCCCCAGGTCGTTCTAAGTCAACCTAAAGCAACAAAACAAATTCAAATCATTTATATAACTCTGGGTTTTCTTGATTTGCCTCTCTCACTTCTTTCCCTCCCTTTCTTCAATCTCCCTCTATCCTTCCCCTTTTCCCTTCTGGCCCTCTTCACTCTTCATTCTCCTTCTCCATGTCCCCCTCCTCTTAATCTCCCACCTCTTTCTTCCCTTAGGTTTGTCGGAGCTGTTCGACAGCGCCAACCTGTGTGGCCTCTACCCCGACAACGAGTTGCTGCTGACGGACGCCCGCCACCGGGCCTTCCTCTCCCTGACGGAGCAAGGTGTGGAGGCTGGTGCGGCCACTTCCCTCTCTTTCTCCCGGTCCTTCTCTTCCTTCTCAGCCCTCAGGCCCTTCCTGATGATACTGTGGAGCGACCAGGCCAAGGCCCCACTGTTCGTGGGCCGAGTGACCGAGCCGTGAGAGAAGGAGGAAGAGAGAAGGAGTGAGAGTAGTATGCATATAGAAAAAGCCATGTTTGCAAAGGACAAGGACATTTGCAATAATATTAGCAGTATGACTTCATTGAGAGATTGTGCTTTTTGACGATACTGTACATTTAATCATCAGTACGTTTCATCATATAATATAAATCGATACAGACTCGCTATAATGACATGTTCATTGTAACTTCGTAGAATGACTATCAAAGTGTTTTAAACAAAATGCTTGCGAGGGCTCGCTGTAGGTTGTCACAAAATGCATGACCTATCAAGGAATAAAAGGTAACATCTCTCCACGTGGTATGGAAATCTTTTTTTGGACAAATGTGCCATTTAAATCACTCTTCTGTCCAAAAACGTACACAGTAAGCCACTCAAATGGTTTATTTTGAGAAGTAATTCCACAAAGTCACCACAGAATGGCAATCACACCGTATCTTCCACATAGAGATAGACAGTACAGGATGTCTGTGAGTACACAGGGATGCTGTAACAATAGTCCTCCCCCTCCACCCTGTCTCTCCATTCCATTAATGTCATTAAAGGAAGACAATGTCAATATCTATGACAATAAAGGTTTTAAAGCAACGGCGGAACCGAGAAAAGCATCAAATTGAGCAAGTTACCCTGAATAATCCCTTATTTCTTTCTTACAAACAGTAAATTACAAACCAACGAGTACAAACCAACGAGTACACAGCAGCGATGATAGCTGTGCCAGATTTGATTGATGATACCATATCAATGATATCAAACATAAAGAAATTGGCATTGATCAATGTTAGTTACAATGTTAGTTACAATGTTAGTTACATATGCATATACAGTGGGGAGAACACGTATTTGATACACTGACGATTTTGCAGGTTCTCCTACTTACAAAGCATGTAGAGGTCTGTACTTTTTATCATTGGTACACTTCAACTGTGAGAGAGACGGAAGCTAAAACAAAAATACAGAAAATCACATTGTATGATTTTTAAGTAATTAATTTGCATTGTATTGCATGACATAAGTATTTGATCACCTACCAACCAGTAACAATTCCGGCTCTCACAGGCCTGTTAGTTTTTCTTTAAGAATCCCTCCTGTTCTCCACCTGTATTCACTGCACCTGTTTGAACTCGTTACCTGTATAAAAGACACCTGTCCACACACTCAAACAGACTCCAACCTCTCCACAATGGCCAAGACCAGAGAGCTGTGTAAGGACATCAGGAATACAATTGTAGACCTGCACAAGGCTGGGATGGGCTATAGGACAATAGGCAAGCAGCTTGGTGAGAAGGCAACAACTGTTGGCGCAATTATTCGAAAATGGAAGAAGTTCAAGATGACGGTCAATCACCCTCGGTCTGGGGCTCCATGCAAGATCACACCATGTGGGGCATCAATGATCATGAGGAAGGTGAGGGATCAGCCCAGATCTACACAGCAGGACCTGGTCAATGACCTGAAGAGAGCTGGGACCACAGTCTCAAAGAAAACCATTAGTAACACACTGCGCCGCGATGGATTAAACTCTTGCAGCGCACGCAAGGTCCCCCTGCTCAAGCCAGGGCATGTCCAGGCCCGTCTGAAGTTTGCCAATGGCCATCTGAATGATCCAGAGGAGGAATGGGAGAAGGTCATGTGGTCTGATGAGACAAAAATAGAGCTTTTTGATCTAAACTCCACTCGTCGTGTTTGGAGGAAGAAGAAGGATGAGTACAACCCCAAGAACACAATCCCAACTGTGAAGCATGGAGGTGGAAACATCATTCTTTGGGGATGCTTTTCTAAAAAGGGGATAGGACGACTGCACCGTATTGAGGGGAGGATGGATGGGGCCATGTATCGCGAGATCTTGGCCAACAACTGCCTTCCCTCAGTAAGAGCATTGAAGATGGGTAGTAGCTGGGTCTTCCAGCATGACAACGACTCAAAACACACAGCCAGGGCAACTAAGGAGTGGCTCCGTAAGAAGCATCTCATGGTCCTGGAGTGGCCTAGCCAGTCTCCAGACCTGAACCGAATAGAAACTCTTTGGAGTGAGCTGAAAGTCCCTATTGACCAGCGACAGCCCCGAAACCTGAAGGATCTGGAGAAGGTCTGTATGGAGGAGTGGGCATAAATCCCTGCTGCAGTGTGTGCAAACCTGGTCAAGAACTACAGGAAATGTATGATCTCTGTATTTGCAAACAAAGGTTTCTGTACCAAATATTAAGTTCTGCTTTTCTGATGAATCAAATACTTATGTCATGCAATAAAATGCAAATGAATTATTTAGAAATCATACAATGTGATTTTCTGGATTTTTGTTTTAGATTCCGTCTCTCACCGTTGAAGTGTACCTATGATAACAATTACAGACCTCTCTCTACATGCTTTGTAAGTAGGAAAACCTGTCAAATCTGCAGTGTATCAAATACTTGTTCTCCCCACTGTATAAGACAATCTTTACACATGCAATTTATATTAGAATGTTAAAATGCATACGTTTTTTTTGTTGTCACATGATGAACAAAGTCTAGTTCGCTAGACCAACAACATATCAAAATAAAAGGCAGAGATAGAAAGAATCTGAGTGAAAATAAACCACCAGATCACCTGAACAAGAGAAGAAACATCTCCGGCTGTTACATCAGAACTTCAAGCCTGGCTTCCCATGATGAGAAATATGAGAGGGAAGTACATACATACTAAGTAACTTGTGGAATAGACACCGGCTGGAATGCGGTTTTAACAAATCATCTTTCAGGATTAGACCCGACCGTTGTATACATATGCAGTATTACATACATAAAAAACCTTGAATGCATCTTTGACAACATATCACATAGTGACATCGGAGATATTTATCATTTGATTATTCATTTCACTGTTGTTGCTGTGCGTGGAGAGGCGTCCTGTGTCGTCATTGGTATGCATAGAGAAGAACAGATTCCGACCCCTCTCCACTCCACCGCCATCTTTTTCAAGGTCAATCAACGTGTGTTCTTGGTGACCGTGAAAGGCTAGACTTAGACGAGCTCAACTTCTCACTCGTCGTTTCAGAGTTCAGTCCCTAGCTTTGACGATCCATGATCCATGTCACAGTCCCTCTATATTTGACCCCGAGCCATGCTGAATCGTCGTTGTTTTTTTTGCTATCCATGGTGACACCTTTTTCCAAGTACAGAATAACAAACACAAGGATCCCAGACAACGATTAGAAAGTAAGAAAAAGTCCAGGAGACTGTTGACTGACTGAGATGTCGAATTCACACTACAGGGCCGACCCAAACCATACTGTGCTGGCCAGGATATTTAATTTCACATGGTCATTTTTTCATTCAAGCAACTACAGTAGATGAGTAACCAGGCCAGTGTGATACAGCTTGGCTTGACTTGGCTATGTTTGTCTCAGTAGTGTGAAAAGGGTAATAGTGTGCTTTAGTGGGCCAACGTTGGAACTATAAGGTGTCCAAACTGTAGCCAGGGGCCACAGGGTTGGGCCTCTGTCCTTAATGTGGTTAACCCCTCAAGGTCTGTCTCTGGTGAAGGAATCCATGGTGAGAAGTCACTGTCTACTTTATGCCAGTGTTTTTTGTTGTTGCAAGGGATGGTGGGGGAGTGAGGTGTCCATGAGTGTGTTTAGATTCAATGCATGAACAAACACACACACAAAGACATGTACACAATGCACACACACACACGTCTTGTCAGTATCCTTTGATCCTGCATGCAGAACAGTCCATGATTGTCCACACAGTCCAGTGGTAGAGCTTCAGGGAGGGATTGTTGCCATGCTGAGTATAATTCATCACAGCCAATCTCTCTTTCATCCAGGGAAATCTCTGCTGTCCATCCCTGCAAGTCTGGCAACCCATGGTAGTCTTTTAAGCTCTATGGGCAGTTCTCTCTCATAAAAACAGCCTGGGTAGTCTCTCTCGCATAGTTCCCTAAACAAACCCTAACTCCTAGACCTAGACACTGCTTGATATGCTCGACTTAGACATGAATAGATGAGTAAATTGATAAAATCTCAAATTAACCTATTCCTTTTGCTACAATTGGAGTTTTTGCCATATTTCTCACACTAATAGTTTTTTTCATCTCCAGGATGGAATATTTGAATGTTATGAAATGAAATTGAAAAAATTCTGGCATTTATAAATAAAATCTTAGTGTAAGGGCACCCCGAAAAGAAGGAGGAAACTCTCTACGTCCTCGAGAGCTACTGGGATGTGCATGCCTTTGTTCCAGCACGAACACGCCCGATGACACTTATTGTCGTCCAGACTGCATTAGGCTGGAGCTGGAGCAAAAGCCTGCACACCCAGTAGTTAGTATTTGATAACCCCTGATAACCACTCTTTAGACTAGGGGGCTATAGTTTGTTTGAGACTGCGCCGCAGAAATCTCTCTATGTAGCTTTCAAGTCACTCAAAGTCAAAGGTCAAAGGGCACAGAGCAGGGTTTAGAAAATAATCCAGACGGATGGTTATCTTGTGTGACTGTCACCAAGGAAAAGTGACTCACTGGACTGCCAGCCATACTGTTGCACATGTGACAGGACATCAGTTTGTTAGACCAGGGAGACATCCAGGGAACATAGGAGTGAGTGTCGTACTGTAGGAGTGAGTCTTGTCTCTTTCTTCACAGCTCCATGCTTTGGGGTTCATGGATGGAGACATTTGGAGACACGCTTACAGACAAACACACAAAAACACACGTGCACACACATATTTGTATGCAAAATGTATGCACACACGAACACTCGCTCACACACAAAGACAAATACACACAGGAGGATAAGGGGAGGTACAGACACCCACTGTCATCACCTACAGACATCGGACAAGTACACAGAGACAGACAGTCAGATGGATCCTTTTGTGCTTTAACGTCATGGTGTGCCAGTTTGCATCAGAGCGACAACCACCATTATAAAAATCTATAGCAGGTGACTTACCCAACTTGTCCTCGTCATTTGGGTACTTTGTATAGTAAATCAGGGATGCAGAGGAGGGTAAACACATGCTAACACTGTTAACGCACTTTGGTGAATACTGTTTTCACACCTATTACGCTAAATTAGCGCTGTTAGCACTATTAGGGCTGTTGGTACTGTTAGCACTATTAGGGCTGTTGGTACTGTTAGCACTATTAGGGCTGTTGGTACTGTTAGCACTATTAGGGCTGTTAGTACTGTTAGCACTATTAGGGCTGTTAGTACTGTTAGCGCTGTTGGTACTGGTACCATTGTTAGTACTGTTAGCACTGGTACCATTGTTAGTACTGTTAGCATTGTTAGCGCTGTTTGTTTGGTTAGCGTATTTAATGCTCGAATTGAGTCGTGGATAACAACACATGTGCAGTGTGTCTGAAAGTGGACGTGGCGAAAGAAGTGGGTTGATCAACACAAGTGGGTATATGGAAAGCAAATCATTAAATTGACTAATGTGCCGTTGTTGTTGTATGGAGGTGTCTGCCAACCTGAGGTGCTTCCCACTGGGCAGCCATGTCGCTAGCAGTAGCTAAAGTGGCAATTGTTTGCCCTCCCACTATTTTATTTCAAGTGGTATAGCAGCCTACACAATAAATAACTAATATTGATAACTATCTAGATGTCACCTTGATACAACCTACTCGATAGGGACGGCATGAACGGCAACAATACCGGGTCTGTCTGTCACTCCCTGGGGTGTGACTAGGGTGGGCATTCTCTGTCCTTTTTTCTATGTTTTGTATTTCTATGTCTTGGCCTGGTATGGTTCTCAATGAGGGACAGCTGTCTATCGTCTCTGATTGAGAACCATACTTAGGTACCCTTTTCCCCCATCTGTTTTGTGGGAAGTTAACTTTGTAGTTGTTCAGGGCACAAAAGCCAAAAGCTTCACGGTTGTTTTTTTGTTCTTTTCGTTTTGTCCGCGTCATTTTAAAATAGAGTTAAA
This sequence comes from Oncorhynchus keta, assembly GCF_023373465.1. NCBI lineage: Eukaryota > Metazoa > Chordata > Actinopteri > Salmoniformes > Salmonidae > Oncorhynchus > Oncorhynchus keta. Next base: position 4,828,597 of record NC_068436.1, on the reverse strand, counting down.
AATGTACGCTTACCACGCTGCACCTTGGTCCAGTCCTTCAGCCAGCCGTGACACTTTCGCTTCCGCTGCTAAGCACTTTTGTCCCGCAACGGCGTGAGAAGTAGCTACCTAGTGTAGCCAGCATCAGGGTGACAGTCACAGTAAGCACACACATACAGGCAACAGTACACCCATAATTAGTACTTTTCATAAAAATTCTAGTTTGTCAGTTTTACATTTACATTTACATTTAAGTCATTTAGCAGACGCTCTTATCCAGAGCGACTTACAAATTGGTGCATTCACCTTATGGCATCCAGTGGAACAGCCACTTGCATCTAAATCTTTTTTTTTTTTTTTTTTTGGGGGAGAAGGGGGGTGAGAAGGATTACTTACCCTTACTTACCCTATCCTAGGTATTCCTTGAAGAGGTGGGGTTTCAGGTGTCTCCGGAAGGTGGTGATTGACTCCGCTGTCCTGGCGTCGTGAGGAGTTTGTTCCACCATTGGGGGCCAGAGCAGCGAACAGTTTTGACTGGGCTGAGCGGGAACTGTACTTCCTCAGTGGTAGGGAGGCGAGCAGGCCAGAGGTTGATGAACGCAGTGCCCTTGTTTGGGTGTAGGGCCTGATCAGAGCCTGGAGGTACTGAGGTGCCGTTCCCCTCACAGCTCCGTAGGCAAGCACCATGGTCTTGTAGCGGATGCGAGCTTCAACTGGAAGCCAGTGGAGAGAGCGGAGGAGCGGGGTGACGTGCGAGAACTTGGGAAGGTTGAACACCAGACGGGCTGCGGCGTTCTGGATGAGTTGTAGGGGTTTAATGGCACAGGCAGGGAGCCCAGCCAACAGCGAGTTGCAGTAATCAAGACGGGAGATGACAAGTGCCTGGATTAGGACCTGCGCCGCTTCCTGTGTGAGGCAGGGTCGTACTCTGCGGATGTTGTAGAGCATGAACCTACAGGAACGGGACACCGCCTTGATGTTAGTTGAGAACGTCAGGGTGTTGTCCAGGATCACGCCAAGGTTCTTAGCGCTCTGGGAGGAGGACACAATGGAGTTGTCAACCGTGATGGCGAGATCATGGAACGGGCAGTCCTTCCCCGGGAGGAAGAGGAGCTCCGTCTTGCTGAGGTTCAGCTTGAGGTGGTGATCCGTCATCCACACTGATATGTCTGCCAGACATATCACTGAAAATTATTTGTAGCAGTGAAATACAATTTGCGCTCATCTTCTGGCTTCAAAACTGAAGTCCAAACACTTGCGGTATGGTAGTTGCATGGTAAGAAACTAAAAACAACACTGCTCAGTCAAAACCTTCGAACCAATAAGAGAGAGCTGATGTTACACCCATCGTTGATGGTCAACCCACTTTTTTCGCCGCAGCCACAATCAGAGACACACCAAGTATGCAGTTTCCCATACTTCCTAGAACTGTTATAGCAGTTAGCATTAGCGTTGCAAGACGCCAGTCATCTCAACCGACGTTCGGCACCTTTTTCAACTGCATCCCGAGTAGAAACAACCTGGTGACTACAATGTTCGTAACAAGAACTTGTTGGGCAAAGGTGCTTACAGACTGCGTGTGCCAGTACTCAACTTTCTTGCCGATGTGTTTGAGACACTCAAACCAATGTTTCAGCCTCACTCCCTTGGCATTTATGCCCAGTTCAACTCCGCCTGTGAGAGAGGGAGGGAGAAGGTGGAAGGGAGAGAGAGACAGACAGAGAGAGAGAGAGAGAGAGAGAGAGAGAGATAAAAAGAGAAACAGAGGGAGAGGAAGAAGGAGAGAAGAGGAAGAGAAAGGAAATCTTTAGTCAGGTAGGTGAGTCATCAAGAAAAACATATATTTTACATGAACAACTAGGCGACAGACATTCAGACAGACAGACAGACAGACCCAAAGAGAATCACACAGAGAGACGGGAGACACACAGGGAGAGAGAACAGCAAGAAAAAGGAGAGAGAGAAATACAGTCATCACTGGGGGGGGGGTAGATGTTTTCCTGGCTGTGATTGCATAGTTGATGGAGTGTGAAGTTTTTAACACAGTATTTAACAGACGCCGGCTTTCACAACGCCTCAAACACGCTCAATAGCTCATGTGTGGCCCCACTAAGCCTTGGTATTAAACTCAGATACAGTGAGAGGTATGGGAGAGGTATGGGGCAGGTTAATACTGTTCTCTTACATAACTCACACTCCCTCGGAACCAGACATACACACATCAACACACAGTCCTCACAAGTACAGTAACACAAACACACACAGATCCCACTGGGCACAGACGTTAATTCAACATCTATTCCACGTTGCTTCAATGTAATTTCATTGAAATAATGTGGAAACAACGTTGACTCAACCAGCGTGTGCCCAGCAGGATGTGTGTAATTGTATGTGCGCAAAAACACCTCGCGCCCAAGTTTCCGAGAGCAAGTGTGTTTGGATAGTCGTCTCACGTACCTTCCTAATGACCCCTTCTCATTCTTGCCACCAACAAACACAGACACACACACAGTGGTACACACATTTGACCTGTTTTCCTAGGCCACTCACGTACCGCCTAATGACCTTCCAATCCCCTCTCCCTTTGCTGACCCCCCCACACACACACACACACAAACAAACAGATCGATACCATGTTCCCTGAGCCCGGAGGGGTGTGGGTGACAAATGGAGGGCGATTGTGTGACCCGGCGTGATGGATGAGGGAGAACCTGATGGGGGCCGTTCCACTCCCTTTCTCTTTTCCTCCTCTTCTATTCCTCCCCTTCTCCTCCTTCCTCCACACCTCTGTCTTTGTGCAAAATGAGAGGTCCAGTCCACCCATCAATTGCTCTTACAAATCAGGGGGGACACTGCTACTCTCTCTCCGTCTCTCCTCCTCTCTCTCTCTCTGCCTTCCATAATTACTCTATTTCTTTTTCATTTTTCTGTCCCTGGCTTCTCATCTTCTTCCTCCATCATTCTTCCTGGCCTTTACAGAGAGTATTTGACAGCACATTTGCTTCTCCCTCTGCTCTATCCGTCTTTTTCCTCTCGGTCACTCCCCACATTCTCTTCCCCATCTTCCTCCCTTCTCGCTCTGTCTCTCCCAGTGTCACAGTCATTTTCCACAGTGCTAACAGATCTAGGCCATCGTGTATGTTGGCCATTACACCATAACGATAACAGTCATGGGAGAGGTTAGCCAGAGCAGTGTGTTAGAGCCTTTTTCCCCTTTTCTTCTGGCATGGGTAATAACTCACAAATATTATGTCCCCAGCTTGAGAGAGAGAAAGAGAGGGAGAGAGCAAGGGAGAGAGAGCGAGGGCACTAGAGAGACAGTCGGAAAGAGAGAGAGAGACTCAGCCTGTTACAGGGAACCTCCAGATTGGAGTAAAACACATTGATCTCAAGGCCTTCCAGCACCCTGGGAGACAATCCATTCTGCCCCAGCTGCCTCCCCACCGGTTCTCACTGCCTCATAAAGCAGTGTGAATCTGACGTGTCACCCCATTGAGGGATTGAGGACAACTTTCTGTCGCTCTCGTTTTCATTTCCCAATGCTCTTGCTTCCTCCCCCTCTTTTCTGCTCATTTTCATTTCATTCCCCTTTTCAGTTCTTCCATCCTTTCACTATTTATTCTCCTCCTTTCACTCCCTCCCTCTCTTTTTCCTATGACGTCATCGCTCCTTCCCTCTCTTTTACCTATGACGTCTTCGCTCCCTCCCTCTAGTTTACCTATGACGTCATCGCTCCCTCCCTCTCTTTTACCTATGACGTCTTCACTCCCTCCCTCTCTTTTACCTATGACGTCATCGCTCCTTCCCTCTCTTTTACCCATGACGTCATCGCTCCCTCCCTCTCTTTTACCTATGACGTCATCGCTCCCTCCCTCTCTTTTACCTATGACGTCATCGCTCCCTCCCTCTCTTTTACCTATGACGTCTTCGCTCCCTCCCTCTAGTTTACCTATGACGTCATCGCTCCCTCGCCCTCTCTTTTACCTATGACGTCATCACTCCCTCCCTCTCTTTTACCTATGAGGTCATCGCTCCTTCCTCTCTTTTACCTATGACGTCATAATATAATAATAATAATATATGCCATTTAGCAGACGCTTTTATCCAAAGCGACTTACAGTCATGTGTGCATACATTCTACGTATGGGTGGTCCCGGGAATCGAACCCACTACCCTGGCGTTACAAGCGCCATGCTCTACCAACTGAGCTACAGAAGGACCATGCCCTCTCTTTTACCTATGACGTCTTCGCTCCCTCCCTCTCTTTTATCTATGACGTCTTTGCTCCCTCCCTCTCTTTTACCTATGACGTCTTCGCTCCCTCCCTCTCTTTTATCTATGACGTCTTTGCTCCCTCCCTCTCTTTTACCTATGACGTCTTCGCTCCCTCCCTCTCTTTTATCTATGACGTCTTTGCTCCCTCCCTCTAGTTTACCTATGACGTCATCGCTCCCTCGCCCTCTCTTTTACCTATGACGGCATCACTCCCTCCCTCTAGTTTACCTATGACGTCATCGCTCCTTCCCTCTCTTTTACCTATGACGTCTTCGCTCCCTCCCTCTAGTTTACCTATGACGTCATCGCTCCCTCCCTCTCTTTTACCTATGACGTCTTCGCTCCCTCCCTCTAGTTTACCTATGACGTCATCGCTCCCTCGCCCTCTCTTTTACCTATGACGTCATCACTCCCTCTCTTTTACCTATGACGTCATCGCTCCTTCCCTCTCTTTTACCTATGACGTCTTCGCTCCCTCCCTCTAGTTTACCTATGACGTCATCGCTCCCTCGCCCTCTCTTTTACCTATGACGTCTTCGCTCCCTCCCTCTCTTTTACCTATGACGTCATCGCTCCCTCCCTCTCTTTTACCTATGACGTCTTCGCTCCCTCCCTCTCTTTTACCTATGACGTCATCGCTCCCTCCCTCTCTTTTACCTATGACGTCATCGCTCCCTCCCTCTCTTTTACCTATGACGTCATTGCTCATCACACTGCGGCCCGCGTTGCTTTCCTCCTCGCACCCACAAATTCTATTACATTATTTTCTGTAGATATATTTCTCTCTCGCTAACTCTCCTCCTTTCCCTCACTTCCCCTTGAGACTTACCTATGAAGTCGTTGCTCATCCCCAGATCGTAGTCCCATACGGAGATCTCCAGGGTTTTCTTCACCAGCTGGTCGTGCGGAACTTCGTACACAAACTCCTGTAATGAACAGAGGTAGAGAGAGAGAAAGGTATTCATGTACTCACACTTAGCGGAATTGTATTCAGATGATGTTTAAAATTGAATGTGAAACATGCATTGACTTAAATTCACGTTGATGGTATGGTAGGTAGTTAAGTAGTATTGAAGGAGATGGAAAATGTATTCAGATGATGGTACTGGAATCAAATTATGGATTTAAATGCATGGGAAAATATTCTAACACAAATGCATGAGAATGGGTAAGCTATAGCTCTCCATCACTTCCAAGGGCATAGAATTCAACTTCAACAAACAACATTAATATGATATATTATATGTCTTGCACATCTGGTTGCCAAATGTGAGTCAGAGAAATGGGTTGCCAGGTACAGATGTAGGATCTACATTTGATCACCATTTTGTTGCTGAGGATTTTCCTACAAACTTGTAGTGTATTTGAGTTTAAAAAATGCTTCTAACGTTTGTGATTTCCACTTTGCTCGGAGTGGGTGGAAGTACCTCATTAAACTCGGTATTGAGAATTTTCTTCTTCATTGTGGTTTTGAACTTGGACTTTTTCCCCATATCAGGCTGCAGCACACAGAGAGAGAGGGGGAGAAAAGAGCGAGGGAGATATAGAGAGAAAGGGAAGGAGGGGATGAGAGTGTGAAAGAGAATGAGGCATAGTAAGAGAGTATGAGGTCAAGGGAGAGCACAGAGGAGAAAGAGAGCAAGCAAAAGCGAGATCGAGAGGGAGAGAGAGATATGAAGGGAGAGCAGGAGAATGAGGAAAATATGGAATCTTATTTGGACAGTTGACACAGCATGACGACTGAAAATGCCACTTTTCAGGGCCTCCTGGGTGGCACAGTGGTATAAGGCAGTGCTAGCTGTGCCACCAGAGATTCTGGGTTCGAGCCCAGGCTCTATCTCAGCCAATTGGTAGGCCCAAGGGGCGCCACACAATTGGCCCAGCGTCGTCCGGCTTAAGGAGGGTTTGGCCGTGAGGGAGGGTTACACACTAGCAACTCCTGTGGCGGGCCGGGCTCAGTGCACACTGACCAAGTCGCCAGGTTTTCGGTGTTTCCTCTGACACATTGGCGCGGCTGGCTTCCGGGTTGTGTCTATTAACTTGGTTGGGTTGTGTTTTGGAGGACGCGTGGCTCTCGACCATGCCCTCTTGCTGCGATGAGACAAAACTGGGATAAAAAAAATTAAAATGAAAAATACATTTAAAAAAAATGGTAGAAATAACAAACAAATAACGTTGCTAACTCATAAACACAAATGAGTTTTATTATCTGAAGCTCTGAGATAAACTGGAAACATTAAAAGCAACTCTAAATAGCACTGTTATGTCTACATTGTTTAGTTGCACTGCTCCGCTAACTAACGTCTAGCAAATTATATGAGTAATAAACTTGCTGAGGTAAACACAAAAAGCCATTTTCCCGGAGAATGATTAAACACACTCTTGGTCTGAAAAGCATGCTAAATGGAGAATATCTGTTAAATGCTTTTTTAGTCCTGGGTCCGTTGCCTCTACAAAGAGTAGGATTGCTGTTCGGCTTTAGCTTTTAGATCATACTGAATATGATCATATGGACAGGGCAGACCTGTCGCTAGATCAGCAGTTCTACTCTAAGACACTTTTTGAATTCGGGCCCAGGAGTGTAGGCGTAAATCTGGTTCTGGGAAAACTGGCCCATTTTGAATTGTAATATGAATCCCTGTTTTTTTAGGACAAATGCTAATGTAACACAGACACCTCATGTACCTTACAGCCTCCATCTTCTTGTTTGGTTGTCCTTCTCTGTCTCTCGTTCCAGCTTTTCTCTTCCTCCGTTGGGGTCCTGCATGGTGTACCTGGCTCCACCCTGGTCATCCCATGTCTCCCTGGCCAAAAACAACAAAGCTTTGCTGGGGCTAAGATCACCTGGAAATACAATGACTCCCTGGTTCCAGACTACCCAGAATCCTCAGAGCAACTCAAGCTCTCCCCAGATGGCTTCTTTCTGGAAATCTCTCCTGTCAGTGTAGCCAACGAGGGGGAATATGAATGTGTGATCAAGCAGAATGATATGGAGTGGCAAAAAGGGCACATAATCCAGGTTGATGGTGAGGACCCATCTTGCCACCTATTTTCATCACAACTGCCTGTGACGTGATGTAGGCCTTTCTTGAAATAGATACTCTCGGCTTGTGGTTTCTACACCCGACTTTTTAAAAAATGTACAAGTTAAAACTCAATCACCGTGTAAAGTGTGCCTACATTTTTATACTTAGGAATGAGTCTTTGAGTCCATGTTGAGGAGAAAAAAAACAGGACGACAACTTGAGCAGAGGGTTTAGATCACAATGAGTAAGGCATTTAGTCGATTTAAACACACAGCCCCATAATTTCACTCTGTTCATAGATTGTAATTGTTCAAACTGGTGAAATATAGGGCCATTTTTTGTTGCAGTTTAGCAAACTGCAGGTCAGCAAACATTGCATGCATTTTGAGGTTGGCTCCAGAAATCAACTCTACTGTTGTGCTGTCTTTCATCTTGGTGTCTATCCCCTCCAGTGTCCAGCAGCTACATTCTCAAGGTAAACGAAGGGTCCACTGTGAATTTACCTTGTGAACGCCCACCATCCAGCAATGACCAGGTCCATTGGTACAGATATGATAAAGTGATGATGAACTGCACACGGAAGCAGTTGAATCCTGCAGACACTGGAGAAATGGAGGATGGTGACAGACTAGAATGGCTTTTTGGCCCCTTTGAAAAAGATGTGACAATAACACTTTATGCGGTCAAAATGGAGGATGCCGGCATGTACTACTGTGAGACAGCTGAGGAGGGCAGAGACCGCAGCAACTTGAATACAATTGAGCTAATTGTGGAAGGTACATTTAGCTAACCTTCTATTATGCGCTCAAACTTTTGCCTATACAGTTGAAGTCGGAAGTTTACGTACACCTTAGCTAAATACATCTAAACTCAATTTTTCACAATTCCTGACATTTAAGCCTAGTAAGAATTCCCTGTCTTAGGTCAGTTAGGATCATCACTTTATTTTAGGAATGTGAAATGTCAGAATAATAGTAGAGAGAATGATTCATTTCAGATTTGATATATTTCATCACATTCCGAGTGGGTAGGAAGTTTACATACACTCAATTAGTATTTTGTCACGTTCTTTGTTTTGGCTTTGTTTTAGTATGGTCGGGGCGTGAGTTGGGGTGGGCAGTCTGTTTGTTTTTCTATGTTGGTTTTTGAGTTTGGCCTGGTATGGTTCTCAATCAGAGGCAGGTGTCGTTAGTTGTCTCTGATTGAGAATCATAGCATTTTTCCACCTGTGTTTCGTGGGTGTTTGTTTTCTGTCTTTGTGTGTCTGCACCAGATATAACTGTTTCGGTTGTTTTTTCGGTTGTTTTTTGTTTTGTTATTCAGTGATCAGTTTTCATTAAATAAGATGAAGCAGCGATCGCAGGACTCCTGGACATGGGAGGAGATTCTGGACGGCAAGGGACCCTGGGCACAGGCTGGAGAATATCGCAGCCCCAAGGCTGAGCTGGAGGCAGCGAAAGCCGAGAGGCGGTGGTATGAGGAGGCAGCACGGCAGCGCGGTTGGAAGCCCGAGAGGCAGCCCCAAAAATGTATTGGGGGAGGCACACGGGGAGTGTGGCTTAGTCAGGTAGGAGACCTGAGCCAACTCCCCATGCTTACCGCGGACAGGCACCGTGTTATGCCGTGAGAAGCACGGTGTCTCCAGTGCGCGTGCATAGCAGCGCCTCGTATCGGCCGGGATAGAGTGGGCATCGAGCCAGGTGCCATGAAACCGGCTCAGCGCATCTCTCTCAGTGCGTCTCCTTGGGCCGCGGTACATGGCACCAGCCTTACGCATGGTGTCCCCGGTTCGCCAGCACAGCCCAGTGCGGGCTACGGGGAGCATTCAACCAGGTAAGGTTGGGCAGGCTTGGTGCTCGAGAGCTCCAGTGCGCCTTCACGATCCGATCTATCCGGTGACACCTCCACGCACCAGCCCTCCGGTGGCAGCCCCCTGCACCAGGCTCTCTCTCCGTCTCCTTCGTCCAGGGTCTCCCGCCTGTCCGGCGCTGCCGGAGTCTCCCGCCTGTCCTGAGCCACCGGAGTCTCCCGCCTGTCCTGAGCCGCCGGAGTCTCCCACCTGTCCTGAGTCTGTCCTGAGCTGCCAGAGCCGCCAGTCTGTCCTGAGCTACCAGAGCCGCCAGTCTGTCCTGAGCTGCCAGAGCCGCCAGTCTGTTCTGAGCTGCCAGAGCCGCCAGTCAGCCAGGAGCTGCCAGAGCCATCAGTCAGCCAGGAGCTGCCAGAATCGCCCTTCACTCCGGTGCTGCCGGAGACTCCTGCTCGTCCGGAGCTGCCGGAGTCTCCCGCTCGTCTGGTGCTGCCGGAGTCTCCAGTCCATTCGGGACCCGGGGCTAGGGTCCCCAGTCCGAGGTCGGCGGCTAGGGTCGCCGTTTTTAAGAGGCCACAGAGGTGGATAAAGAGGTGGAGAAAAACTATGGTGGGATCCACGACCTGCGCCAGAGCCGCCACCGCGGACAGACGCCCACCCTGATCCTCCCCTATACGTTCAGGTTTTGCGGCCAGAGTCCTCACCTTTGGGGGGTACTGTCACGTTCTGACCTTAGTTCCTTTGTTTTGGCTTTGTTTTAGTATGGTCAGGGCGTGAGTTGGGGTGGGCAGTCTGTTTTTTTTTCCTATGTTGGTTTTTGAGTTTGGCCTGGTATGGTTCTCAATCAGAGGCAGGTGTCGTTAGTTGTCTCTGATTGAGAATCATACTTAGGTAGCCTTTTTGCACCTGTGTTTCGTGGGTGTTTGTTTTCTGTCTTTGTGTGTCTGCACCAGATAGAACAGTTTCAGTTGTTTTCGTTGTTGTTTTGTTATTCAGTGTTCAGTTTTCATTAAATAAGATGAACTCGTACCACGCTGCGCCTTGGTCCTCACCTTCTTCCACCGACGACGGCCGTTACATATTGTCTTTACATTGTTTAACTTGGGTCAGAGGTTTCAGGGAGCCTTTCACAAGCTTCCCACAATAAGTTGGGTGAATTTTGGCCCATTCCTCCTGACAGGGCTGGTTTAACTGAGTCAGGTTTTTAGGCCTCCTTGCTCGCACACGCCTTTTCAGTTCTGCTCACACATTTTCTAAAGGATTGAGGTCAGGGTTTTGTGATGGCCACTCTAATACCTTGACTTTGTTGTCCTTCAGCCATTTTGTCACAACTTTGGAAGTATGCTTGGGGTCATTGTCCATTTGGAAGACCCATTTGCGACCAAGCATTAATTTCCTGACTGATGTCTTGAGATATTGCTTCAATATATCCACATACTTTTCCTTTCTTATTATGCCATCTATTTTGTGAAGTGCACCAGTCCCTCCTGCAGCAAAGCACCCCGAAAAGATGATGCTGCCACCCCCGTTCTTCACGGTTGGGATGGTGTTCGTCGGCTGGCAAGCCTTCCCCTTTTTCCTCCAAACATAATGATGGTCATTATGGCCAAACAGTTCTACTTTTGTGTCATCAGACCAGAGTACATTTCTCCAAAAAGGACTAAATTTGTTCCCATGTGCAGTTGCAAACCGTAGTCTGTAATTTTTATGGCGGTTTTGGAGCAGTGGATTTTTGCTTGCTGAGCAGCCTTTCAGATTATGTCGACATAGGACTCGTTTTACTGTGGATATAGATACTTTTGTACCTGTTTCCTCCAGAATCTTCACAAGGTCCTTTGCTGTTGTTCTGGGATTGAATTGCACTTTTCTCACCAAAGTACGTTCATCTCTAGAACACAGAACACGTCTCCTTCCTGAGCGGTATGACGGCTGTGTGGTCCCATGGTGTTGTACTTGCATACTATTGTTTGTACTGATGAACGTGGTACCTTCAGGCGTTTGGAAATTGCTCCCAAGGATGAACCAGACTTGTCGAGGTCAAGCAAAGAGGAACTGAGTTTGAAGGTAGGCCTTGAAATACATCCACAGGTACACCTCCAATTGACTCAAATTATATACATTTCCTATCA